>NC_138782.1:3781700-3816700 GCF_965178545.1 Coloeus monedula
TTTGACATCCCTATTAAAATATTTGCTGTCATTCCCGACTTCTAGCACATCCCAAAGACTGGGGGAACCTCAATTTGCACAGAAGCGTGTGCCTTTTCTAATTATTCCATGAATGCTTTGATTCAACACATTTTAACCTATAAATTGCTCATTCACTGTGATTATTCGCTTGAGGATTAGATATCTAAGATTTATTCTTCCCGCACCGCAATGAGCAAACCTAGCACAAATCACGTGGGTTTATTCCCCAAATCATTATTGTGCTCTCAGATTGTCTGCCCTGGCATCAGTGAGCTCCACCTGGAACTGCTTTCTTTGCTCTGTTACAAAGGAGTTTAAGATACTGATCTCCACAAACTTGTGTTTGAAAGCCAGAAAATTACTTTCTAGGAAATTCCAAGGGATAGGATAGGCAGGGACAGGGGGAAAAGTCCTCTTGCAAAAGGCAGGGGAAAGGTAACATAGAGATCCAGTCAATCACAGAATGACAGCATGATTTGGGTTGGAAGGGACCTTAAAGCTCAACCAGCGCCACCCCCTGCCATGGGCAGGGACACCTTCCACTATCCCAGGTTGCTCAGAGCTCCATCCAACCTGGCCTTGAACACTTCCAGGGATGGGGCATCCAGAGCTTCCCCAGGGAACCTGTGCCAGGGCCTCACCATCCCCACAGGGAAGAATTCCTTCCTGATACCTAAACTAATCCTGCTTGCTTTCAGTTTGAAGCCATTCCCCTTAACCTGTCACTCCAGGTCCTTGTAAATGCTCTCCCTCCATGTTTCCTGTAGGCTCCTTCAGCCACTGGAAGGCCACAATTAGGTCACCCCAAAGCCTTCTCTTTCCTAGGCTGAACAGTCCCAATTCTCTCAGCCTTTCCTCATTGCAGAGGTGCTCCATCCCTCTCATCATCTTCATGGTCCTCTATTCAGACCAGAATTTACTGAAATTATTATCTCTACTGTACAGCTCTTTGTTTCTGAACATAAACAGATATTTTATTATTATTTTATTCTCATTTCAAATAATAAAAGGAAGAAATTAATGTTTTTCTCCTTTATCCAAGGGAAGTCAGTCTGGTTTTTCCTTACTCCAGGCAAGCAGGATGGGGATTATCCCAATTTACATTAAACTAGCTTCACCTACAGTCTCACCTTCCTACAGATCATTCATAGCCATACCCTCACCATGGCACTGAGCATCCCTGTCACACTGTGCACATCAGATGCCACCTCTGTCACAGCAGAGACTGTGCCACTTCCCAGGTGAGAAAAGTCACAGCTCAGACCACAGCAAGTACCAGTAATAATTTGTAAGAACAGGTGTAAGGACAACTTAAAATACAATCATTTGGGAATTCTCGGTCAAGTTCCCTCCTGAATATTTACTCATTCATTTGATGCTATTAAATAAACCCCCAAAAAACCAACAAAAACCAGTAGGGTAAAAGCCATAAGAGAAAACAGCTTTCATGTTCTCCATGCTACTTGCACTCCCTCACAAAGCAAAGTGCTTGTATTGTACATGACAGCTTGTGTAAGGACAGGGACAATAGCTTTCCATGCACATTTTATCAGGATTAGAACTGCTGTGCCATATATAGAAATGTGTGATAAGTGCATTAGCAAAATTATAACTGTATTTTAATCACAGCATAACAACCTCACTGAAAGTCCCTCTACAAGGCAGGCAAACCCACTAATGCTCAAGTCTGAATCTGAATTTTGAGCCCTCCGTGAGTGTTTGAGTGGGTTCAAAATTAAGTAAAATGAGTTTATCTATCCCTATTTCTCTAATAATACTTAGCACTTAGCACTTTTCATCTTCAAAGCACTTTACAAACATTAACTAATTAACTATTAATTGGTAAATTTGAAAAGGTTGATAGGTGAGGTGAGTTTCGGATAAGACCCAGCAATACGGATGTTTAGTTTATCTGTGAATTACTTAATCATTAGTGAATCATAGAAATTAGAAATGAAAAAGACCTATAGGGTCACCCTGTCCAGCCTGCTGCCATTACAGGATTTTCCCTTACAATATATTCTCAAGTGCTTTGTCTAGTTTAATTAGAAATTATCCAAGCAATGGGGCTTCCACCATTTCCCTTGGGATATTCCTCCTTAGTCTAATGTATCTTTCTGTTAGGAGGTTATAATATTCAACATAAGTTTTTCCTTGCCATTTCATCCCATCATTTCTGTGTATGCCCTCTCAGACCATTTCAAACAATTCTTATGCCGTTCGATTACATGCATAATTTTTTTCCCTTTGCTCCTCCCTGGGTTGATCTGGCCCAGAGCCACCAGATACTGGAAAGAATTTATGCCTGAAGAGCAAAAAAAATAGCTTTTGTTGCCATGGGGGGCCAGTTCCAGCCTAAACCATATTCTAGATGAAACCACCTCAAACTCACTTCTCTTAGCAAAGTGGATTCCAGACTGTGAGCTCAGGCATCAGCCTGGACAAAGCTCTCCCCCAGTAAAACCAGCATTTCTCCTTGTCCATATAATCCATGCAGACTGTAGATTTCTCACAGCACCTAAAGTGATTCTCATGTGCTCTCCCTAAAGTCAACCATGATTCTTTGTTCCTGCATAACCCCCAGTCCAGTACTGAGCCTAAGCCACTCTTGTTCTTGTTCAGAGAAACAAACTTCATTCCTTTCAATCAAGAGGTCCCAGGAGATGACTTTAAAGGAGCTTTTTTCCAGGACAAACCAAGGCATGTTGCTGAGAATTTAAGCAGAGCTAAGGAATTAGACAGAACACCATGGTGTAAAAGCATGCTTACATTCACGTGGTACCAAAAGGTCTCCACCAAAATGGTACCATGAAAAAATCACCACACGTCGTAAGTTTTTCACATCTTTGTCACCCAGGATTCATGGGTTCTTTTGCTACCTCTGACACTAGATATGTTCTGATTTCTCTACAGACGTCCCATTTTCCTGTCTGTCTCCTCCTAAGGGCTGTTTGCAAGCTTTTCCAAATCATGGACCAATACTGTTTTGGCTTCACGGTTGCCTTTCATCTTAGACCCTCATTTTGCTAAGGCAAATAAGCTGGATACTCTTCCAATCCCAGGTAACCCGGGGTTTTCCCCAGTGCTTCCTCCATTTTCCATGCTGGGGAACCACAGGAAGACACAAGATGTGACTGCCTCTGTTGGTCTAACTTAGAACTGTTGTACAACAGATTTGTATTCCTGAAACAACATCACAGGACTTTGCCAACCACAAACAGGCCTGCTGACTTGCCCAGGTGATCCACACAATATAAAACAAGGATGATTTGAATTTGGGACCTTTTTCTATTTTTTTTTCTAATTCCAAATGTAAAATCTTTACAGTAAAAATCTAAACAAACTCCAGCTCTATAATGAGCAGAGACAAACATCTGTCACTCTTGTGATTTCCCTCCAGCCTATGGTAACAGATCACTTCTGGCTAGTTTACTGCAACAAAAATAAAGCTGATTATTTAAAGTTCTAAAAATAAACAAACAGAAGTAAATATACTTGACCTGAGACACTCGGATGAAAAGCTGGGTCAGGCTGTTTTAATTTGTTATGACCCAACAAAAGCTGATGAAAGCTTTTACAAGATTGCACTGAGGTCCTCACCTCCGGTAGAGTTTGGACCAGCTGTGGTACCTCAGAGCCAGCCTGATCAGCTGGGCAGAGAGATGGAAACATGAAGAGAACTCTTGAGACTGTGCCAACTCCTCCAGCAAAGAAAGCTCCACAGACATAAAGGAAAACCTAAAACTGTTTCCTCAAAGGACTTTGAAAGTTCTCCTACATGTGCTGCAAGTTGCTTCCCTCCACCGGTGATTGTAACAGCACCGTTAATAATTCCAAAAGTCTGCAGCAACTCGAATCCAAACTTTGAAGGCGCTTTTTGCTCTGGAGGAGATATACTTTCAGTCCAGTAGAAAGAAAAAAACCAAACAAAACAAAACTGTGAGTTCTTCTACAAAACCAGACAGTTCATTTTCTTTTAATGACTTGTAAAACGGTGCAAGCTTGAAGACGTATCAGCAATTGTTGCAAATATTTTGTAGTCCTTAATTCAGTTTTTTACCTGGAGGACAATGTTTGTTTTATAGAAGTTATTGTCTGCTTATCATTTTTCCAGTTTTTGGCATTTAAAAGGTAGTCAATTCAACTTTTATTTTTCAAATCATAGAAGAAAATAAACATTCTCCTTTGTTGTGTCCCACAGAAGCACATAGCGAACAGTATTAAATACAGACAATTCAACTGCAAGCTATTAGTATTTTTCATTCCTTAATTTGAAGGGGAACTATCTTGGGGGGGAAAAAAAAAGTCTAAGCATGTATAGAATTAAACTTTGGTGCTTCTCTGCCAAAAAAATTCTCCCTCACATCAGGAATAAGATTTTATAAAGCAGTCAGTGATGAAAGGTCATTTCAGAAGGGGCTAAGCACAACCCACCTGAAAATGATGCTTCTTCCAGTATCACGCCAGACATCTAGAAAAAGATACAACCAAAGCCAGAGGGGTTCTCGTCTGCACAAGAAATCCCTTCTTTTCATAAGCCAAAACAGTTTAATGGCATTTTAGTCACATGTGAGTACAGGTGGCAGAGCCTGGCTGAGCTTTTTCAAACTGATAACAGGGATAAAATTGCATTCATATATAATTAATACATGCTCAGTCATTTTTGAAGAAAGCTATATTTTTCAGGCAGACATTCAAAGATCTGAGTTTTGATTTTTACTGGTGCTAAAACATTTCCCAGAGATGTGTGTGTGTGTGTGTGAGGGAGAGAGGACTTACACATTGTTCAAAATAAGGAAAAGACCACGTAAATGTCACTAAATACACTTGAATAACATAATTTGACAAGTTGCCAAAAACCCCACAAACAGAAACTACCAGCCCACCAAATATATAGGACATAGGAAGATGGTCACTCAGCCTTCCAATACTCATAGGGACCCATCCCCTCTCAAAATGCAGCTTCTCATTTGGTCAGCTCGCATGTAAGCTGAATGAATCCCTGCTGAAATCTTCACAACCCCCATCCCACGGCTTGGCACGGTTGGGAGGGACCCCAGGGTCCAGGAGATGGAGAGGACGGCCACCACAACAGCAGTGGTGGCACGGGTCAGGCTTGAGCAGGGTCACAGCACAGACACTCACTCGGCATGTCCTCACATTGTCACATCTATTGGTGGATGGGACCAGCTCCCTACATTTATTATTTTTTTTTTCCTTCCCTGAAAATCAAAAAGCGGTTCATGAGTTGGTCGAGAGCCAGCAAAAATGAATAGTAATGAGCCAATTTCAATAGAAATAGGCTCATTACCATGCCAGCGGCTGATAAAACCAAATGCTCTCAATTCTCTCCAGCAAACGAGGTGCTGGAGGCAGTGTCCACCCTCCTGCCTGCAGGAAATAACTCACAGTTTCAAAATTAAAAGAATCAAAATACAAGTTGGAGTTTATTCCTATGTTCATACCTCTGTCCCCCTGCAGGGTCCTTTCTAACCAGCTGGCAAAAAAGCTCTGATACCACTCAGAGCCTTTTTAGTGAAAAGAAGGAAAAAAGAGCCTATATATTTTCTGTATGTTTTTCATTCCCTGAGTGGTAATGGGAAATCCTTTGTAAACTCCAGCACAAGAGACAGTCTAAGGTGCTTCTTTGAATTTAGCACATTTCTCTGTGCACAACAGGAGGCTACAGGTTTTCTTCGGTGTCAGAAACACACCTGCAATTTTTCAGTTGGGGGGGCAGGAAAAAAAAAATCAAACAAACCCCAAAACCCTGTGCCAGGCCTAAACCAAAACTCCAACCACACAAACATAAACATCTCAAGCCAAACCCCCTAAATTAAAACCCTAAACCAAACAAAACCACAAAGTTCTCAAGCCATGAAACCACCACAAAATGACAAGAAGATGTGGATAAACAAGTTAGGATGATTTGGGGAAAATAAAAACACAGAAAAATGAATGCTTCCACTCTTAATTTCCTCACCACCTGACAGTGGCAGGACATGAGGAGTGTGGCTGAAGAACTAAAATCATTCCAACTTTCCCTTAAAAGGGGTTTGGACACAGCGACTGTGGGCTGGAGAGGGTGTCCTGGGTGGCAGAGAGGGGCCATTATCACATATTAGGGATGATGTTTGGCCCCCAGAGGATACAGACAGACACCAGGACACACAGCACATTCCCACACTGGCGTGCTTTGCCAGTGAAAATTAGAGGAATTGCTCCCTTCCCTCCTAACCTTCAGAGGGGAAGAAACCAAAGCCAAATTTCAGGAGAAAAGGGCTCAGTACTGTGGTAGAAATGGGTATAAACACCTTCTGTATAAACACCTCCTGTCAGATACATTGCTAAAGCAGAGCAATTTTTTTTTTTTAAACCAGAGGAAATAGCACAGCCTGCAACATTACCTGGCTGCACAGATTTCACCCATTTTCACACTGCAGTGCAGGTTTGATGTTTGGTAGGCACACCCTGTCCCACACCTCCCTCTCCCTGCCCATCCACCTGGTCAAGTCAACAACATTTAGCCTTCAAAAATTATTTTTTCCGTCTGCCATAAAACCTTGCGAGGCTTTTCCATTTTAGCAGCCTGAGAGTTTTAACTATCCCCTCTTTGCCCTGCCAGCCATTTAAGCCCTGAAACTACAAGGCAGCTGAGTGGAGTACATCATCTGTAAACTCGCCGTGCCTAGTCAGGGGATCTGGGGGGCTTTCTGCAGCACTGAAATAGAGCCTTTTAACACTGAACGGTGCAAATTGTCCACTGGGGACAACTTCAAATGTCTCTACAATGCATATTTCGCAGTGCTTACTGGCTGGCTCCGGCTGAGCTGCTACTACTTATTTAGGAGCCTACAAAAACTATTTTATAGATTTTGTTTTGCTAGAGTAAATATTAAGTTTTAAATACATTAAGAAAAATCAGGGCAGGAAGAGAAGCAGATTAAATAAACCTTTCGGAGAAACTATTTACTTTGTATTTGTATTTTTTTTAACAAACTCCTTTCCCTGAGGTCAGGACACTGACATTTCAGTACACACTGGCTTTAAAAATGAGAGTGCTCGCTCTCTCACATGCGCTTACTGAAGGCAGCTCCCCTTGTTAATATTAAACTTCTCTATCTGGTTATGACACTGGCTGATATAATAAAGCGGCAATAGTCTTATTATTCAAGCACTGCTGTGATAAATTATCTACACTAATTCTGGAGCCAGAGTTGTCTGGTTCCAGCTGGTGTTGCTTAGATCTGTCTTAAGTCATTAGGAATCGGTGGAAAACTCTTTTTCAGAGTCCAGGTCTGACCCCTTCTTATCCCGAGAACATCTATGTGTGTGTGCTCACACACACACAGAGCATGCCCTCATTGCTAATCCATTTCAATTAAGATTTATTGAGAATATTTTGGCTTGTGGGGTATTTGTCCCCCTTAATCTCTTCTCTTTCCTTCCTCTTATCTGTAGAAGGTAGTGCTCTAACTCCGTATCACCCACAGAGCAACTCTTCAAACACAGAAAGTAAAACAAGCTGCAAGTGATTCAGGCAGAGATACCCTTGTTTAACAATGGGATTTCAAAGCTAGGTCTGATAGGAATGATGATACAGCCAGGACTTTTCTCAGCCCCCCTCTGCAATGCTTAGTTCCATTTGTACTTGTACACACACCGCAGATCTGCACATAGGACAATGTTTACTCCTGGCCCCACCTGATGCAGACATTGCCCAGAGGAGTTTTACAGTTTGGCTGACAAACACAAACACCAAGCAGTGGTCTCCCTTCAAGCAAAGTATAAACCTCAACCACTCCACACTGTACAGGTCTTGTTCTTCAGGTCCATTTGGAGTTGACAGAACCTGGTGGTGCCAGAAGGCTGGCTGCAAGTGAGTTTAGGTGTTTCTGTCCACCCTGCACATTCACATCTTGTCTTGCAAAGACAGAGTCTGTATAGGCCCCCTGGGATCACCAAACTCACCTCCCTGACAACACAGGATTGTTGCCTATTCCTCAGTAAATCACACAGTCTGGTTTTAAACGTCCCCTGGTCACAGTTCAGTCAAACTCGAGTCACTGGGTTCAGTACAAGAGTAAATGTGTGAAGTCCCAGGGTGCACGCACAAAGTCAGACCAGGTGATCAAAGGGCTCCTCTTGAGCTCCAGACCTGCGAGTGTACAAAACAATGGAGCCTCCATTGCTTCATCCCAGGAACAATTCGGCAGCCTCAGACATCCCTCCATCAGGGAGTTTTCTTCTCAACGTTCAGTAATTTCATCCAAATGTCTATAATTTATCTTCAGTTTCCTTTCCCTCTTCATCACACCGTGCTCATGTATTTTCCTTATCGACCAGCCCCTTCAGCCCCCAACACCATGTACATGAAGCTCCAGCACGTTTGGACCCTCCTCCTGCTGCCAGGTCTTCCTGCAAACTTCCACCACTCCAGGATGATCTTAAGGCTTCATTGGAGCTCTGAGTGTATTCTAGTGACTGTAGGATTTTTTCACGTTAAGTCTCCTATTGTCCTTTATTCATGTTTGTCATCTTTCAGTTTTCCCTGTATCATTCCCATATTTGCAGCTCCTCCCCATTTGATATAATTTGCAAGTATTTTCCTTATCCCAGATCATTAATGACGATGTTAATTAACGCGAGAGCTCACGCTGTGGTAACTCACCAGTAGCCTCTTTGCAACTCCACATCTCTCTGCTCAGCCTTGCCTTTGTTTCTGGCCCCTCTGCTCGGGTTGGGAGCACGTGGCAGAGCTCACACTCCACCAAAGCTCAGAGAGATGGCATGAGTGTGAGGGAGAAGGACTTGGGGATGTCACCTCCTACCCTCACAGGGTCTCCCATGAAGTCTCCTTGCCCTCCTCCTGCCCACTTCTCAGTTTGCCCATCTGTAAAACGGGGACCATCAGACAGGTAGTGTGGGAATGGAGGTTGATGGATCACCTGCTGCAGGAGCACAGGGCTGCAGCTTCTCCAAGAAAATATCCTGCTCTGTTCCTAGAGTAAACACAAACCTGAACTCTCATACATTCAAAATTAAGCAGGAGAAAAACTTGCAGATTAGGCTTAAGATGAGAAGGCAGTAGCCCAGGAAGTCTGCACGATACACATGTGTAAATGTTGGCCTGGGCACACGTACAAACACACACACACACATATACATAAATACATACATATATATATAGAACGGTTGATTCCTCACTGTGTTTAGGAGGTTATTAACACTAATAGAAAATTATAATTTGCTTAAGTTTCCCAGGACACCTCGCCTAAGAGAGCCCAGCAGCTCGCCCAGCAGCCTGCCCAGCATGTCCCCCCATTCCAAATTGGTTTACATTAGCCTGTTCACAAACAGAGCCAGATTCCTCCCCAGATAAAACCTGCACCAGCCATGCATTTTTTCAAACACAGAGTAGCTTGTTTCCACCTCTTTAGAGGCATAAATTCTCTGTAAAGATGAAAAATCTCTGCAGAACCAAACCCTTTTAAAACACCTCCGTCAGCATCAGAGCTGCATCTCTCCCATTATCAAAAAGCATCTTGCAAGAGAAGCCCTTAAGAGAGACCTCTAAATAATGTTGTTTTTACATACAGAGAAAGCTCACAGGCCCTCCACAGCCCAAAAGCAGCCCTTTTTTGAGGCAAGATGAGTCAGGAGGAAAGGGCAGGTCAAGAACCCGCGCTCAAGGTCACCTCTGTACAAACACCTGCTTGTCCACGGCTTGCACCTGCACCGACTCACAAACACAACAGGGCTGGCTCTGTCGATACAGCCCTTGCCCTGCACCACGGGGTGGGGCCACGACCTCCCTCCCAACTTTAACCAAAGGCAATCAAAGAGAAGATTTGGTTTTTTCTACCAGCCCCAGAAGGTCAAGTTTCTCCCCCTCCGACATCGTACTTCTGAAAAGACTAATTGGGCCTCAAAGATTGCAGGTGTCCCACCAGGCGGGTGTGGCGGCGCATGCTCCCTGTGAATTAAAGGATGCCTCTGGAAAGTGCTTTCTTTATGCAACCCATTGGTTTTCTTCGGGATCCATGCCCGACATGCACGGAAAAAAAATAAAATAAAATGGAGAAGAGCACCAGCAGGGATATTTTCCTGCCGGGGTGGTCGGCTGCCCTCCACCCTGTATCAGTGGATCAAGCCCCTTGGAAGGTGTATTTCCACACTGTTCACTAACTAGCTCACCACTGCCATTAACTGTCACATATAAAATATCTGTAAGGGTGAACAAAGCTATTTACCAAGCTCCTTCCCCCTCACCTTCCTTTTGTTTGGGTTTTGACTTAGCGTCAAGTTTATTTAAAGTCTTAAGGCTCTCCCTCTCCACCCTCCCAGTGCTTACAGGAGCTTTTCTGTGCAGATCATGTGCCAGCAGAGCCTCACCGGAGCTAAGACATGATGGCCAAGGCCAGCGGATCCTTGCTGGAGGCAGCGTGACACCAATGGAAGCAGCAGGGATGTGCCATGTCAGAGCAACTCACTGCAGTGGTTCAGCTAAGGGGTCCTGCTCCAGCACACAAAAACGAGGCATTTCACAAATCCCACCTTTTAGGTTTTGCCATTAGGTCTTTTTGTATAACACTCCTCCTTCCTCTCCCTCTGTTCCCAAGGTTCAGCTGTCTTGATCTCCCATTAACCCTCCAGTCAGCCTCTGATATCCTTTAAAAATACCTAGTGAGGCCAAGTTATGTTCACAAAGCAGGAGGGACACCCACACATCCCATCCAACAATGCCCTACATGAGAGGGGATCCCTGAGGATGCAGCAGCAAAGACCCAGAAGTAAACGGATAAAATTTGTCCCTGCACAATGCTGGGGTCAGGGATGTCAGAGATCACCCTGGATTCAAGTTTTTAATTTTTCCAAAGGGAGTGCACTGGAGGTGAAGTGCTGGGTGAGATGGGATAAAGATTTTTTTCTTCTGAATTGCTTAATATGTTGACTTACCCTTTCCATGCCAATAAAAATGTCATTAGGACCTGTTTCAATGCATTCTTGCTGCATGTCCACCAAATTTGCACAAAAGGAAAAAACCAGAGGTATCAGTCCTCCCTACAAAGACCCTTGGAGAAAATGCTGGGCATCACTAAACCATCCCAATATCAAGAACTCAACACATGACTTTTAGGGATCCTTTCCTGCCTCCTCCAAATTCACAAGGGAAACAACTACAAATGGCTTGGGCTTTCTCTTCTTAAAAACCTGGTGTTCCTGCTACTACACCACCATTTCCCTTCCTTTTACCCTGGAGGTAATTAAGGAAGAGTTCCCTAATTTGGATTTTGGGCTGAACAGAGGCAGCTGCTGCATCAGAGCCGTTATCACGGTGTCACACGTGGTGAAAGGCCTCCTTAACTGCAAACACAACCAGCAACATCCAGGCCAGGGCTTTGGTGCCCCTAAAATGACAAAAAGTCAAGTGCTCTCAGAGACTTAGTGATGCAGAGAACAGGTGATGGGAATTTAAACCTCTCCCCTCACAAGTTTGGGTTTAAGCCTCCAGCCCCATCAGAAGTCCCTGCATTGGTCAAAAGCTGCTGGGTCAAATCTCTCCAACATCCTCCTGGAGGTAACAGATAAGTTTAAGCAGCCACAGAAACTGCACGACAGGCTTCATCAATTTGAAAACCACCCCTGTGGAGCTGCTGGGGTTGAAAGCAACTTGGTTCTCATAAAGAGGGGCATCACCAGGGCTTTGAAAGAAAAATGTATTTTACAGAATTTCAATCAATACCACGTAAAGCGAGGGGTTTTGATTTGGAGCTCGAGCATCCAGTTACTCCTTGATGCTCAAAGAGCCAGGACACATTTTAGGGAGAAAGCTCTCCATCTGCCCTGGGTGAATCACGTCTAAATGTTTTGAGGAGAATTAGATGAAGCAGTCAAGCAGCAAACAATAAAAGAGTAAAACTTAAAAAAACCCAACCAACAAACCAACCCTAAAGGCCTGAGTCTTTTCAATATCTCTCAATTTCAGGGGAGATTGCCATCTCATGTCCTACCTGCATCCAGCAACTGATAACTACTGCAAATCAAATGTCAACAAGGCAGTGCATGGCAGACACCAGCGAGGCACCGGAGGGATGTGGGGAGGGCAACAGGAGACAAGAGGAGCAGCATGCCCGAGACCCTGCTGTGGGAGACGAGGTTGGCAGTTGGCTATTATCAGCATTTTCCTGCAGGAAGAAAGCCCTGACATCACCCTTCCAGGCTTGAGCCACACATCTGGATACCAGATCAAGATCCTCAGGCCAAATGTTGGTAATGGAAGCTCCCCAGCCAGCTGCTCTGCACCAAGCCCCCACCGTCCTCCCTCTCTCACCACCACTGTGGGACTGACAGTGTCCTTGCAAAGCTCACACCCAGGCTGCCAAAGCTAAGCCTTCAAAACATAGATACAGCTAAATAAAAGAGCTTCTCTTCCCTTCCCTCCAAAGGAAACAAAATTCAGCGTGATAAATGGCCATCCTAAACCCATGTAATCATTTTAACACAATGAAACGAGATTTGCTCAAGTTACTGCAGGCTCTAAACTTTGGAGCGAAAGGTGGGAGCAACCTGGCACAATCCAGCAGAGCCAAAGCAGAGCTGCCCCAGGGAGCAGGGACGGATCATGTCTCACCCTTTGATACTGCCTCACTGAGTAACCTGCCTGGAGCAAGCCTTCACGCCGGCTCCAAATTAACACCATCAATATATGCTCCGAGTGAATCAGCTGGGAAGCCCAGGAAGGCAGGAGAAAAGGTGGGCACGCTTCACAAAACCATGCGGTTTTGGGATGGGCTGAATCCTCCACGCGCCAAACCGGGCAGAGACAAACATCTCAATTTCTGCAGAAGTTTACTGTCAGTCTCCATTTTACACACTCAGCTTTATCCATCAGTATTTCGTCTCCAAAGCAAAAAGGAGCCATTTGGAAACAAAACCAAATATCTTTGCATTTCGCCGTTCAAGGAAAGGCAGGGGCAGCATCCGGCGTAATTTAATGCCCAGGCACAAGTGGGAATCACAAGCCATCCACTTCCTTTCCAGGGACAAAAAAAATCCTTAGCTGAACCAATATGCTTTTCTCCATATTTAATAATTTGATTTTGAAGGCTAGTCATATCAAAGAGCAAAATATTCAATATCGTTAATTCAGTTTTGCAAAATATATTCTTAATTTAAAAATGATTTTGCTCGGAGTGGGAGTGTAGTAATAAAGCAGGTATTGACCAGCTCTTATTGATTGTGCTGTCCTCGGGCAAGGAACACTGACCTTGCTCACACTCTTATTGCTTACGCTTTCCCTGGCCTTCTTCATCTATGCCCGCTCAATAATATATTATTAATATATATTTTTAGCAAAAACTGTATGTTACAAGGTTAGGGCTTCTTAGTGATTTTGGTTTGGGTTTTTTTTCCTTCCATGCTGCCTTGCCTTTGGGGTTCTACAGGGAAGAAAAGCTTTTGCAGACAAGTTGCTCCTGGGTGCTGTTCACAAACACCTTTACACCAACTTGCTTGGCTGAGCTGATGGAGGCCAGGCACAATTTCGCCCCCTCTCTTTTTAATTGATAGATTGTTCAGCTGCCAGTCCTTTAAGGGACCAGAATTCACCAAGTAAATATAGTCAGGGGAAGAGCAATACCTCAGGTGTTTAAAAGAAAGATAGCACATATTTCCAGTGAGATTCAGAGTTAATAATGCAATTTAATTGTTGATTGCTCGTTGGAGATAATTATAACTGATTCACCTCTGCCTTGCATTTGAAGCTGTCCTTTACACCTAACTCAAGGTGGGATTAGGAGTACGGGATGGATGTGTTGGCCCCTCCAGCCCACAATCCCACACCCTCACAGCATGAGCACCTCATCAGGACCTGGAGAGGGGCTCCAGCATCCTCATTTCACCACTCTGTGCTTTCCCACTGACAGGAATCTCCAAAACCTGTCAGATATAAGCAGTTTTGTGCCTGCAAAACCTAGGCCTAATCCAAGTTCCCAGACTTTGCACTGAGTCTAGGTCTTTTTGCTGGTACAAAATTAACTATGGAAGTAGAGAAGAGTGGTATCTAAATGTTTTGTTCGGTGGTGTTCACAGCATTTTATCTTTTAATGACCAATTTCTACTAGGTGCTAGAAAAACAAACCAAGAGTAGAATATAAAAATCAACACAAAGGGCAAAATCAGCTGCTGATTTGCAGCCCTTGTGGGGTGAGATACTGCGGCAGGAGCCTGCAAACAGGGCTGGCTTGGAGGAAACCATCTGATAAACTGCTCACTGACCAAGGTCCTTAGCAGACAGTTAAACTTGTCTTGTCTTCTTTGGCTGGTAAATTCTGTAAGCTACCCATTCTCCCTGTGCATTAGCAGCAGTTATCCAGAAAAAATTTGAATGATCTGTGATCTACCTGCAGGACACATTGCATTCCACTGCCTAGCCCACCACGTGTACCGGTATTTGCATGTGCAGCTCGTAACTGGGAGCCGAATGCTCAACGACACTTTTGTATGAATGACACCATGGGGGGAAAAAAAAAAAATTGTATTGCATTGTATTCCCAGCCATTGAGGGCTCTTTTGTTTAGTTTGATAATATTACGTGTTTAATAAAACACTGTTGAATTTTGATTGCATCTTGTGAGCACAGTCCTTTATCCTTTCGCCAGCTGGCTGATACAAAAGCTTATTTTCTTTTTAAAGACATTTTAATTCCCAATCTCCGTCTCTCACTCCCCGGATGAGTGGGAGCAGGGGGCGTGGAGAAGGCACAAAGTCCAGCCTAACACTGACCCCCTTCGGCCGGGTGCTGGGGGGGGGGGGGGGAGGGGAGTTGGTCAGCCTGGGATGCCCCTGGGACAAAAGGGGGGGGCCCACCGGGAACCAGACAGATGCAGGTGGGAATGGGAAGGCATTGGGTGGGTTATTTATGCCTCTGTATGAGTAACAATGAGCAGCCTCAATGCTCAGCTAATTACTTTGCTTTGCAGCAGCATGAGAGCAAGAAGAAACACACGCTGCACGTATGGCCCCAGCTTTTCCCTGGGCTTTTTTTACCCTCCAGTGGAAGCGATCAACAAGTTCACCTTGCATTAGGGCTGCATCGATCAGAGCTGATTAAATCCCAAACCATGAAAAATTTCATAAACTCTCCTTCATGATCAATTTACGTGGAAAGTCCCCATTTCAGTGCTTCAGGATGCTCGGGCTGTTTCCAGGGGCTCCTTCAGCATCTAAAGAGCTGATGCCTAAGGCATGGACACCTCATGTGCATCCAGGTACCAGCACCTCCCTGAAACCACATCTATAACCAACCAGTAAATTGTGCAAAGGCACAGGCCCTCAAACTCCACCAGCTACACCATAAAAAAAGGTTTAATTAATTCTGGTATTCTTTGGGTTTGGGCCAGTAGGGAATTATCATGAGCCAGCCCAAGCCTAGTCTTCACAGGTCAACAGAGCTCAGTAACATGGGCAGGATCAGGTCCCTGGGACCCATTTCCTAATCAGACTTGGCCAAAACCAAAAGCTGTCCAGCTTGCAAGCATGAGTAGACACTTCTCAGTTTAAGGACTTGAAAAGTCTGCTCCTCAAATAACTCCTCCTTTCACCCTCACCAAAATCCCGGCAAGCCAAACACCCAGGAAGAGCTTCCACAAAAATTTTTCTGAGGTATGGGAAAAAATCAGTGAAACCAGACCCTTCTCCCCTTCCAGCTCTACTCCATCTCATCAGCCACACCTCCAAGGCCCACATTTAGCATTTCTTGAGCTAAAGAAACACAAATTTTTCTTGTATTAACATAACAGTGTCTTAAAAAGTTGTAGATTTGGAGACAGAGATTATTTGTGGTGCTGTTGATATGTTGTTGCAATAGCAAAAGATGTACACAATATTTACACTGTATTTGACCACATAAAACATGTCATATACAGGCACAATTTTTCATTAGATGAAAGAGAGCCAGAGGGCTCCTCATGCTGCCAGTGCTAGCGCTCCTGGTTTTTTCCCTTATTTTTTACCTTCAAGAACAAATACAGTTTTAAACCATCATTACTGTATTTGGAACAGTTAATATTTCATATCGTGACATCGCTGCTCAGAGGTAACAGGTTTAGTTGATTACTATTTGTTTATAGTGCTGGAGAAACCTGCAATCATAGAGAACATAAAAGGATTGCAATTAGATCTATTGGTTGAGAGCTGCACTTCTCTGACCCACTGTAAAGTGCTTAGCACTATCAAAGAGATAATGCCTACTTGCAGCTGGCACATCTGTACATAATAACATGGGCTACATTGACACAGCCACTAAAGACTGCCACTACCCTCTTTAACTAGCAGCAGAAAACAGATCATGCTTTTAAAGAGCGTATCAACAAAACCCCTTCCACACTCCGCCGGAATTAGCGTGCTCGCCACTGCAAGCAGCTTTTCCTTTTCGCTCCTGCTTCTTCACAGATTCCTGACAGAGCCTTTGAACAAAAGGCCAGGGACACATCCAGGTTTGGCATCCTCGTGTATCGTTTGCAGCAGGGGTGAATTTTGCCCTCCTGACTCCCTGTGAAGCATTTCCCCAGGGAGGTAAGTGCAAGGAAGGCTTGCACCAGGATACCATAAGGAAATCTGCTTTGCTATCATGGGGTGAGCAAAGCAGAACCTGACCCCACCTCAGTTGAAGTCACAGAGACTCCAACTCCCAATAATTTTCATTTTAACAGAGACTCTGAAGACAATTGCTTTACCTGAGATACGAATTCAAATGCTACTCAAGTGTAAGACACACTTTAGGACACACTTAAGTATTTTCCCTACTCGTGGCCTGAACTGGCTGAATCCCATGGGGGAGCATCACACATTTAGCACTGATTAGTTCATCCTGTCCTACTCCAGTCAGAGATTTTTTTTTTTTTTAATTGTTACTTCATTTTACAGAAAGCTTCTCAGCCTTTCCCCTGCTGTGTTTCCCATCCCAAGGAGGACCATGTTTCTGAGACATAACTTTATTTACTCATTTCAAGGTCCAGTTGGACAGGGCTTAGAGCAAATGCTCCTCAAGTGGACACATAACACATCACAGAGGGATTCCTTTGCTCCCAGAGCACCAAGCCAAACAGACATTTCAACCAGCTGCAGAGTGATACATGTAGAACTGAAATAAAAGGCTGCATACAATAAAAGTTCAATAAAACCTGAGGAGTTCATCACCTTGTCCTAAGATCAAGGGTAGTGGCATAACACACTTAAAAAAGGGATTGTGCAATTACATGGTTGAAGAGAAGATCCCACCTCCCCTTATGACAGAAGGGCTGCCACTGCAAGGAAAATTCCAATTTTCATGAGAAATTGAGTTGCAGTAGGGGAAAAAAAAAAAAAAAAAGTGGATTTGACCTCCTCAAAATATTCGCTGGGATATGGTCAATATCTTTCATTTTGATCCAATTCAAGGTGTGGTTTTTTTCCCAGTTTACTAAACTCAATTTATATGTTACAACGTAACTTACAGATAGGGAAATATTTTTACTATTATTGTATTGTTACTTTTATGTTGGGCCAAATTACTTGGCTACAACTATATTGTTATGACTGAAAGACTCAAAAGCTGTGGAACATTATACTTTAAGGTTATAATATGCAAGAAATCTTCCAGTGGTGTAAATGAGAACAAATCCAAGTCCTTTTTCTCTGAAGTAAGACGTAGCAAGTACACCAGAGCTACTTTAGGGCTATGGGCTACATCATGCTCCATGCTCCACCATGAGCTGGAGAGCCTTCTGGTTAGAGTTTTGGTGCTGCTTTGAAATAGACTTCCCAGCTCTCTCTAACCCATCCCATTTTCAGATGCCAGGGTGTTTCAAAGGAAGGAAGAAATAAACATCAATTTTAGGGACTGGACTGTAGCAGATCTCACAATGTGAATCTAAGGTCTGGAAATCTGATACTTTTCTTGAAAGTCACAGCTTCTAAAGTCCTGTGACTATAAACAACTTCAACTTTTTAATTGTAATTGTTGCTCATCATCATTCTTTTCATTCCATATACTCTTTTCAGGACTGAAAGGAAAATCTTGACAATAAATCCTAGAAAGGCCAACACACCAAACTCATATAAAATAATCCAATTTTGTCACTTTTTCACTGGGGACAGCCCCACCAGGTCCAACCTGGCCCTTAGTGAGACTGAAGCAGACAAGACCTAAAGTTTCATGGTTTGCACGAGGACATGGCCAGGGCTTTTTTTGCTTTGCCTCTCACTTATGCCACCCCAACACACAAAGAAAAGCCAGGGCATTATCGAGCGGATCATTTGCATTCCTTCCTCTGCCTCCCCTTATCTCTCTGCTGTATAAAAGTACATGTGGGATCCTGTCATTCAGAATGTGTTGTTAGGAGGCAAACACCAGCTTGATTACCACACAGAAACACCGCTCCCCACCAGAGGAAGGATTCGCTGCAGAAATCATTGGGTCTGGTTTTGTTTATGTTGCAGCACTCCAATAAGTGGAGCAGCTGAGTGTTTATCCTACTGCAAGGAAATTCATATTGGTGTTTGTAATAAATGGGTTAGTCTTTGAGAGATAAAAACAATTTTAAAATCTCTGGAAGAAAGGAAGGGAGAAAGAGGAAAATATCTCCACGAAGTTTTTCTGTATGCTTTTGCATTTTCCTTCTGCTTCCTTCTCCAGGGAGCCCCCAGTCATTGCTGTGCCTTCAGCAGCTACTGGTGTGGGATGTACCCATTCCAAAGTGGTCCCAGTCTCACCCACCAACCTCAACAAAGCCCAAAAGGATGAGGAGCAAATGCAAGCACACAGCAGGAGCCCACCAAAATCCCATACATCTCATTTCTGTGCTGTTCCAGGCCTTGAGGATAAGTTCTCTATAAATTGCAGAGTTAAATTCCCATTCACAGATACATAAGCAAAAATCCCACCTAATTTCAAGCCATTTGCACTGTTCGTGCATGTCTGAAAACGAGTCTTTGCTCAATAGCATGCTTGGCAGGTTTCAAAAAATAAGGAAATAAGTCACATTTCTACTACATTTGAAGCACATCAGCTCTAGTTACACAATATCATAAGCATCCAAACCCTTGAGCCTGCATGGCTTTGTACCTGGGAGTTTGAAAAATGCAGCCTGAACGCCTGACATGGGCATTTGGCATTTCTTGTGAGGATGAATTGCTTCAAAATTGGCTACCTAAGGTCTAAGCAATGAGACATGGTAATGATGCTGAAATGATGGTGGAAGAAGAGAATCTGTTGATGGCACTGGAGTGGGAACAATATTATTATTCTCATTGTTTCAATATCACCAGCACGTTATCCACAAAATAATGGAATATAATGAAGCAATTTATCCTCCACAGACACATATTTTATAAAGGCTCAGAAAGAAAGGACAGATTTCTAAATTGCCTTGGCTATTCAAATTTAGACCAACACAAAACATACTAGAAATGACAGGAATTTTTACCCACTTTGAGAAGACAGTGAGGATGCCCAGAGACCCTGTGGAAGGATTTAGGCCCTTCTCTTGTTAACTCTACTGAAGAGTTCACCTCTTCACAATACACACGAGATTCTTTTGGACAAAACACCTGATTGTTCTTCCTGTTAAATCACAGAAAGACGGATTTTACTGTAAATGCATAACCCATGGATACAAAACTAACTCAAACCCGCTGAGTGACTCTGCAAGCTGTCCTTCAGAACGTGACTTTTTAGCTCCCAATTCTGCACTGCCTGTACTACACTCTTCCCCTCATCCAACACTATTTTCACCTGCCAAAGCACTGTTTAAATTCACGCCAGCACCGATCCCTGCTATAGCTGTGGGACCTCACTTTGCTGTTGAAGGAAGGATTACTGAAGGACGGATTTACTGGCTTTCTCCAACGGGACCTGTTTGGGGCAATCTCCTCTATGAAATCAAAACCACAGGTTGCAAATGCCTCTGGGCAAGCTATGCCTGGTTTGCAAAGAGCCCTTGTGCTTTTTCAGCATGCCAAGGATAAAGCCCACACTAAGGAGCACATTACCTTGCAGAAGAAAACAGTAGCCAGGCACTTTGAAAAGCACGTGCATGAGTACTATAGAGAGATGGTATCAGCAGGTTATAGATTCCGTAATTCATAGAGTATCAAAGATCAATTAATTACTTAAAAGACGGCTATTTGCTACCACTCTGATGGAGTTTCCCATCTTAGATTTTATTCACTAGTTTTCAAAAGTCTGTAAAGTTTTTTCCCTTTTTCTTTCCATCTTTCCCTTTTTTTTTTTTTTTTTTTTTTTTAAAGTGGTAGGAGATATTCATTTAAATAAAAGAGAAGCCGTGACTTTTTTTCCATTGGTAATCTGGTCCATGTGTTCCCTGCAACTGAGCGTTTTCCAAAGGGCCTGACTGTCTGGGTTAATTGTTTAATGCTTTTAGTTAGAATTAAACTTTGCACCTGCTCTGACAGTGATAAATTAAATGTGCTCCTTTTCCAATACTGTTGCCCTCTTTAAGTAGAGACCAAGAAGTGTATCTCCCTTCTTTCCCAGCGTTTGAGGAATCTGTGCTACACTTGAGTGTAAACCAGTATAATTTGTCACTAGAGCTAGCGCCAATTAAATTGATTGCGTTGGACTGAACTTTAGGACCTCTAATGCAAGCACTAAGGGAAAAATGGGCTTTTTTTCTGCCCATTTCCCCATGTGGCACTTAGACATAGCTCAACAGTGGAAGGCTTTCAAGGTTCAAAAGGGTTTTATTTTCAAAAGAAATGGGCATTGATCAGTTGCATTTAAAGGCAAAGATAATTCCAGAGCTTGAAGGCTGGATTTGTGTTTAAGGTCTAAATCTCTTTCTTTAACCTTGGGGGGCCAGTATAACATAAAAGCCACAAAGAGATTAAGATTACAAAGGGTTTGCAAGTGTAAATGATGCAGTGGTATTCTTCAAACACAACGCGGGCCGGCTTCACCACCACGGCCAGGGTCAGCATTTGATCTGTTGATTTTACACCTGTAAAAACAACTCGTGTTTATTTGTCACTTCGGCGTTATCTTGGCAAATGTTTGGGCGAGAGCACTCCGGCGCTGAACTTGCTCACGCCGGGGAGTTCAAGCTCGCCTGCTTAAAGCTGATTGAAAAGTAAACACTCTAAAGGTCAGCCTGGCAGAGACAATACAAAAAGCCTTTTTCTTTGTCAGTGTAACGCAGCCCACGTGAAGGGTCGGAGCAGGACGTGCTGCTGTAGCCTTAAGTCAAGGCGCAGGCTTTGAATGCCTCGGGAGCTCACTGGAGGGCGGGGAAGGCGCTCCTTCATTCATTATGCAGCCCGCACAGGCCGCCTGCCCGCGCCACATTGCCGTGCCGCCTGGAAATATGCAGCAAGGAATTACTCTTTGTATCTCCAACTCTGTGGAGAATTCCCCCACTCGCAGCCCTAAGAGATCCCAGCCTGGGCAAGGCATCCACGTAGGTCAAGGCCGTGGCAGCAGCGACCGGGAGGAGCTTTCCACAGGTGGTCCAACAGCAGAGATGTGTCCAAAAGTACCATTTTTTGCCAGCAGTTCAGAGGCAGGCACTTACGTGCCCTTTTTGAAAGGGGGCTGGCCAATAGTCCATGCAAGCTTACCAGAACCTTTCCGTCTGGGGCCACAACAGCCTGTGTCAGGTCTGATGACTGCACGAAGTACCTTTGCTTGTTAATTCCCAGGCACGCTGAAGGGAATCCCACGCCTCCTGAGAACTCTCTCGTTGGCACACAGAGGCGAAAAAAAGTACCCAAGTCTCCACTATGCAGCTGGGATCATAACTGTGCTGCATGAAAGGAATGAGCCTCAAAGAAAGTAATTTCTAAAATGGAGCTGGACAAGCCAGGGACCACAGGTCAGATTCATGCAGCACCGTGTTATACAAGGAGACTGGCCAGTGTTTTAAGATGGTTTTCAGATGATGCTTAAGGTAGCTTCCAACCCAAATTATTCTGTGCTTCTCTGATTGGCGTTAGAATAATTTGCACATAGATACTTCCATGGAAAGGATCTCTATAATGGTTCTACAGGTATATAAACTGTTGCACATGTGTACACATCAGCAGGTGCACAGGGAGGTTGACAACTGGTGTCACTTCTGTATGGACACCCACCAGACTGCCCCATTCCAATCCTGTTCCTTGAGACAACTGATCTTTGCTTTCCAAGTTTAAGTGAAGTTCAGACACCACCCCATCAAGGCTCTGACCTTCATGGTTGGTAACAGGCACAAACGAACAGCCACACGTGTAGGCTGTGCACAGCTCCCCAGCACACCATTACCTTCAGCTCACAGCACAGGAGACACAGCCACAGACCAGCATGAAAACTAACAACCCCTAATCGGAACTCATCAGCTAAATACAGGAGGCACCCGGAGCTGGGTGCAGGTGCCCACAGGCAGGTATGTGTGGGGACAGTGGGTGTGTCTCCATAGATGTATGGGGATGTATAAACCAGATGCTGCTTGCTCCAGTGCATGATCTGGCTGTGAACCATTTGTGTTAGCACCTGATACCTGAACAGAGAAAGGAGAAGTGACTATTTCACAGACACTAGGCTTTTTTCCCCTTTTTTTCCTTTTTTTTTTCAAAGAGACTTGTTTCAAACTCTGCAAAAGAAAGTAAGCGTTGAGCCAAGATAAACCACACTTGAAGCTCCCTCACAAGGCAACTTGTCAGCTCACCTCATACTGAAGCTATAAAGTGTACTCAAACTAGAAATCAAGAAGAAGGCATGCCTGGGAGCTCCAGCTGCTGAATTTATCAGCTAGAAAAGAGTGCATTGTGGCTGACCAACACAGTTGTTCTCCGTGAGGAAGGGAGCAAAGGAAGGGCACAAAGGCCAGTATCATTCTCCAGGCTGGAAATTTAAGACACATGCAAAGCTGATTGCAGTTTTGTTGCTATTTTCAAAAGTGCAAGTTGTTTCAACAGAAGCCTAATCTGTGTATGTCTCGAATAGGAATGAATGGATTAGCCTTTCAAACCCTTCAAGATCAGGTCAAGATCGTTCAAGCAAACCACAGCTATAGCAAAGTTGAATTCTGCATCCAGCAACTCGTATCACAAACAGAGCACTGCTTATTGTAAAAAGTGTCCGGCGTCCCTGTGCTGCTTTGAGGAGCTTTTGAGGATGACTAAGAAAGGAAAAGATTAGTAATGTGTGTACCCAGATACACAGCAGGCATTAGTCATCAAGCGCGTTACCTGCACCGACTGGCCAGGGACGCCTCCAGGCATTGTTTGAAAGTCCTCTCCTGATTACAGCCCAACAATGGCATTGTTTGGGTGGAACTGCAGGTATTTATGTTGGGCATTCAGCTTTTCCACTGTTCCTTGATTGGTTCTTTTCAACTCAGTCCCATTAAATTAAAGTTCCTTCGCTGAGGATATCAAAGTAAAACCTGAGAATTTTTCATAAGCATTACTTGACCCAGCTGGTGCATTTTCATATTTGAAAATGATTTTCACTCACAATGGGAATGGTTTCTTCTATTGTCAGGGAGTTGCTTTTGTTTCATTTGATGTCACTAACCAGCCCAAACCTCAAGTGCCATTAAGATATTTGGCAGAGGTTCTCCAGATCGTGTATTTCTTTGGAGGGTTTATTGTGAAAAACAGCCCTAATGTGAGTCGGGCATAGAGAATGGGAATCTGGGTCACCTTCTACTCAAATGAGTCCCCCGATGATCGAGCACTAAAGGCCAGAGCTGCCATACACCCCAAAATCAGCAGAAAACAGAGTTCCCATTGGAGCCTCTTCCTCCAGAGGTTCAGTGACAGGTGAGCAGCATTTCTGTACTTAAAAATACAATTTCTATTTTTGACCGAAAGAGAATGGTCATTGCAAAGAGTAAAGGAACTGGAGGGAAAGTTTCCAAGTGCATCAGAAGAAAGTTTTCCATGGACGAAAGCGGTAAAGTCACTAAAGCCTGTGGAACACAATCAGGTCTAGAATTTGGGGCTACTTATGTTCCTCACCTTGGGGACAAAATAAGTTTCTTTCTGGATATGTTCATAACAAAACATGTACTTCTGAAAACGTGTAAAGGTCTGGCTCTGTATCCACGAGCAGGCAAAACATCAACCACTGTGGGAAATTCATTACCCATTGCCCGGGGCAATCACCTCCCTGTCCCCACCATCATCTCCTGCTGCCTTCCTCCTAATGTAAACCAATCCCAAAGCGCCTGTGTCTCTCACTACTTGACTAAATCCAGTCTCATCCCACACACTCTCCTGCAGCAAACCATTCATTCTGACGTATATCCATCCTAAATCCTGTAATTCTTCCATGAGGAACACATTAGCCTACAGCACATTTCCATCACTTGTGGCTCAGTCATGACAGACTCTCTCTCTCTCTCACACTGCACTATATCTTCCACAATTCCTTGGATCCAGTAGATGCTGGATCTCCAAGACCCTGCCCCAAAACACCTCAGATTCACCAAACAGCACAAAATCTAGAGGAACCAGAGACCACGCAAGTGATCTTCATTCCCTTCAAGGATCACCCATGGGTCTAATATCCCTCAGCATCTAGTACATATTCAAGCAAATCATATTAGAGGTACTGGAGAGATTTACACAGGTTTTTTTTCTTTTCCTAGTAGAGAATTAGCAATGGGGAAGAGCCACCCTCATCCTCTGTCATGTTCATTTTATGTAGAGGTTTTCATGAGAACATAATTGCTGATATATGAATTGAGTGGCAAATGCTCTAAAACCCAGAAAAAAGTTGAAATCCTAATACTTAAAAAAAAATCTCTGGCCCGTGTTCTGCATAAAAAACCCACATTTTGAAGTACTAACAACAGACGTGAGCAAAGCTGGTGACACCCTGCAAATGTCTCCTAGGAATGTTCATTGAAATTTTGTTTTGCCACTTTGGGCTGACTTTGTGTCTCTCTTGTTGTTTCCCTTGACTATCACAATGCAAGAAGGTACCATCAGGAATTGCTCCTAAAAAGAGACAATTTCAAGCAGGTGTGAGGGGTACTCACAGAAAGTTCATATTCCATGCTTTAGTTTCTATGTTGGCCAGGAAAACCAGTCTGAAAGGGTTCTGTTCCTCCAACCAAACAGGAAAATGCCATGTGCCCCATCCAGCTTTGAAGACAAACCTGCATTTTGCTTTGACTACTTATTAATTCAGCAACAGAACTAATTGAGAAATCATTTCAAATAAATACTTCATCTGACAAAGGTTGTATCCTGCTGATAACTGCAAACAGAAAAGAGGCAAAGCAAGACCAGGACATGATGATGAACTATTTGTTGATCTCTAGCAGTGAAAGGCAGTAACTCTGGAGCCCAGGGGGCATTTTCCAGCCACAGCTCCAGACAAGGAGCAGGACACCAGCATGGCAGCAGTGCCCACCATCAGTCTCTCACACTGCCGTAGTTAATACAGGAAAATAGAAGGGAAGGACCAACACCCCTGTCTGAGAAGATGTCCATGGCATGCTGAGGAAGGGAGATCACACCAGAGCTAAGGTCTGCCTCAATCTCTTCTATTTCAGTGTAGAGCCTTGACTGGGAAGATCCACACCTTCTCCTCCATCTAACCAGATCGTCTATTACTCTCCACCCCATCATCCTACATCTGCTCTGTTTTTAACTGAATAAGCTACTATTAGGGACAAGTCTGGAGAGAGGGACCTCTACACCCCTGCCACAGGAAAAATGATGGGTAGAAAGAAACATCCACTGAGAGGCATTTTTGAACCGCGACATAAAATGACAGGCTTTGTTTAACCCGAATCTCGGTCCATGCTGTGGCACAAGCCATTCCACACAGCATTCCTGCCTTGGAAGAGCAACCTCAGCAAAGCCACAACTAATGCAAAACCTCTGCCTGTCTTGGGGCAAGTGAGCAGTTGACTGAGATTTCTCCTGCAGTCTTTGCCTTGATTGCAAATGAGTGATGTGGTAAGAAAAGTGATTATGCTTAAATTCAAGTGGCTGAACTTGTTGGTGGGGTGGGGTTTTTCTCCCCCCTACTCTCCTCCTTTTTAAAAAGATATCCCTTAGACAGCTGAGCTAATAGAGTCCAACATCTTTGATGATAGTGATGCTAACACTAGAAACAAATTATAGTGTTCAGAAAGTTTGAAAGACTGAAAAGAAATGCAGAACGTGTAACACCAAATTTGCCTGTCAAGTACTTTTTTTCTTATTACTGCTTGTTTCATTTTATTTTATTCTTAAAACTGATGTTTTTGCAGCTATCTGCCTCCCCACTGGAAATTCCAGGCTTGGAGAATACCGATTTGCAACTTCAATCACCGCCTGACAAATACAGTCCCCACTAAGTGAGAGCTGATCCATAACAGGTATTTCAAATTTTCAGAAGTCACAACATATCACCCTAAAGCGAAGCATTTCATTCACAGGACACACTCTTCTGCAATCAGCAAATACTTTTAATTCTATATTTTTAAAAAGCATAAAGCCAACTTCATATTTTGACTGCAAGTAGCCACGTGCTGACACTGCCAGCATCACCTGGCTGAGCTGCTCAGGATTCAGCAGAAATTCGCTTAAACAAAACCAGCTGAGAGTCTGGCTGAACATTTGAGTTATGCTCTGACTCTACTTTTTTTTTTTCTGTATTATTTCCTTGGGAAAAAAAAAAAAAAAAAAAAAACAAAAAACACCAAAACAGGCAGGTCCAAGCTTTTCTGCTCCACCAGATGACCAGTTACAAGCTGCCATTTGAAGATGGAGTGAAAGACCACCCAGCTCCTCAGCAGCCAACCTCAGCAGGTGCAAGGCGTGTAGTAACGTGTGCCTAGATAATAAAAGCAGGGCAAGATCCAGGAATTACGGATGTTGCTTGCTGGCTTTTCCTTTGTGCAGCAGCATCTGCGTGGAAAAGGACTGCACAGAAAACGTGCACCTGGAGAGGCATCTTGGCAAAGATGCCACCAAAGAGAAGAAAGAAGCACTGTGGGACACGTGTTCATCATGCCCAGAGGTACAACAAAGGTTGTCCCACAAAGCTCCACTGTTCTTAAAAGAAATAGTATTGCCATGAATGATGGAGGGTGGAAACAGATGATCTTTAAGGTCCCTTCTAACCCAAATCATTCTATGATTCTGTACTGCTTTTTCTAGGTTTGAATCAGCAGAAATACTCTTTCTGCATTGAAGAAGGTATAATAGAACCTGGAAAGTTTATTTCACCTTGCTTTCATTTCACTGACACTCCGAGTGTTTAACGCAAATCTGCCCTCCAACAACGTGATGGAAACAGTGCATAAATGAGAATTTCTGAGAAAAGGCATAAACAAGAATTGGCTGAGCCCTTCTAACTGTAGCCATGAATGACATCAAATTTAACAAAATGGTACAGAGAGAATCAGGTGATCTCCTGGTTTTCCATAACTCTATAAACATCATCTTCAGTTCTCCTGGTCTGTGTTGGTTTCTCACATCCTAAATTTCACATTGGCTTTTGAGTTCAAAAACAGAGCATAACTCAGCCCAAACAAGAACACTTCCACCTGGCTCTCTAACTCAGGCCAGATTAGCTTAAAACTCAGCCCAGGTTCATCAAAAGGTTTGCAAAACCTCCACGAACTTGGGCAGAGTTGGGGTGTGTAATGGGTTTCAGCTGCAACGACTTTCACCTGGTTTGGGGTTTGCTCACTGAAGTTTTCCCACAGTCCCCATTAGGGCTCAGATGGGAATTGCTGCTCCCCACCCACCTCTCTTATCTCTGCATCTCACAACTAATATTATTAAGCTAATGCATGTACTTTGCTCTTCAGCCATGGGAAACAATCCTCCTCCTGTCCCTTTGATTTTAGTACTGAACAATGAGAGCGTGAATCTAAATTTGAGAGCTGGAGCATATTGCACTATATTGACCTCAACCAGGACTGTCTCACAGATAACAAAGGATATTTTTAGACCACATAGAACACTGAAGTCTAGAAAGTGTCTAGAAAAGCAAATTAGGAATTAGGGGAAGGTTGCACAACAGGAATGGAAAAAGAACAGATTCAAGTCAAACCACAATCCAATAAAGAATTACTCACTTCAGCAAACGATGTTGACTTGAGTAATTGCTAAAAACCCTCAAGTAATAATTCTTCCTGGCGCTATTTTTTAAATTTGGTGGTGATTGCTCTGGGAATGGTTACGCTTCTACTGAGATCAACATTCAAAAGGCATCTTGGGTCTCTGCTGCAACATGCAAGAGGCATCTCCAACCCTTCTGGCTCCCAAAAGGCCATGGGGTTCTGTCCATGGCTTCACTTTGGACCACAGATCTAAAGGGTCTAAAAGATCCTAAGGGCTCCTAAAGGACCCAAAGACACCCAACAACCAAGCTGGCTCTTTCCAGCTCTGGCAGCCACATCCCCAAGGTCCTTTGGGCAGAAAAGTCCAGTCCTGTGGTCCTTGCAGGTCAAGTGAAAACCCAAAGACACCTTGTCCTCCCACCAGGACATCACAAGAGATTTCTATGGAGCTTAAGAGACACAAAATTATCCAGGATAATCAGATTTAAGAGTTTGAGTCAAAGCCTTGTGTTCATCTTTCCATTCACTGAGATGCAATCGAGCTATAAAATAGGGAATAAAATTCTTTTCACAGGAAAACCAAGCTTGTCTTCCTAGTACTTCCCAGAATTTTAGGATAGAATTATTCTTCCTCATAGGGAAAGGAAGAGCTTATCCTTATCACTTTTCTGCAAGACATTTCCACGGGTCCACTTAAAAAAAAATGCCACAAACTATCATGGGACTTGCTTGGGAATTTTAAATCAAACCAATTTTTCCAGTACAAAAAGGTGTTTCTGTAAAACCAAAATTATCCAGGAGAAAGTACTGATTTTTTTTTTTCTGGGAATATTCACATTGCTACCAGGAAACTGAGTTGTTTTCTTCTGTGCCTGTTCAAACTTAATCAGAAATATTCAGATGGTCAGAATGACCCGGAAGGGTTCCACATTTCCAGGGCCTTTCCCACGGCAGGGCTTGTCTTGCTCCGAGCCGTATCCCAGACTCCAGACTATGGATACCACCATACAGCATGATTCTCTGAGCAGCATTTGGGGTCAATCAGAGGGAATATAAAAATGCCAGCATGAACTGCTTCTTTTCCTTAATTTCTTTCCACTTATTATTAAATTTAAATTTGCATCATTTCTTCTGGAACAAAAAGGGCTGGATCTGTAAAATTTAAAGCTGGTCATTTCTGGGAGGTGGCTATTCCCCTTTTTGTTCAAACGAGTCTTTAGTCCTAATTTTTTTTTTCCTTTTCTTTTCCATACTTTCTAAATGCTCATTTTGTCAGTTCTTTATTTTTTATAATGCTCCTGAAGGTGAGTAGCTTTATCCCACAGATGCTGGTTAGGCTGGGGGACAGATTTGGAAGGTCTGCTTCTCCTTCCTACCTTTGCTCACTTTCTGGGCTGTTTGCACCCAGGGAATCACAGAGCAGTTTGGCTGTACTTAACTAGGCACAAGAAATATATAAATGTTCAAACAAAAGGGCTGGAGCCAGCAAAAAACAAACCCATGCATGGTTCCTGCAGTGCAGAAACTCTAAATATTTCTGGCAGAATCCAGCTATTTATGCTTATCCTCTACTTTACTTGTTTTTGCTTTTGTTCAGTAAAGTAGAGCCCAGACTAAATACAGGAACAATTAGACCTGGAAAATATTTAAACTATTTATTTATCTGCTATTTGGCCAACCTGAATGTTTAACATCAGATATTTTTAGCTGGAAACTCTTTTTCTTCCCTCCCTTGCACATCCCACGCATTTTAGTGGTGAAGTTCCAGGGATCCATGGGCTTTTTCTGGAGGAGGGAGACTGACACTTAATACTTGGGGCAAGGTGAAACACTGGAACACGGTACCTCCTCAGCACAAATGCAAGTCAGAGGCAGCAGAAGCTGGGTTTTAGTGTAGTGTGTAAATAAATATGTTAAATATGTTAAATAACACATAAAATTACAGCCAGACAAGTTGGGTCACTCCCTCAGATGTCACTGCACCCGAGACCCTTTCTTGGGAAATTTAGCTGTGCTTTTCAGATTTCTAAAATAGCCTGAAGTTCTGGGTGCTGCAGCAGGATTTTAAGAGAGGCCCAGGATATAGCACTCTACTGGAAATCAGGTGGGAGTTCCCAGGGCTTCTCAATGCCTTTGGCTGGGAGCCACCCACAGCATGGGGCCAGGATGCCCAGGGAGATGTTTCTGGGAAAACACCAGCAGTCCATAGAATAGTTCTCCCTCTTGACCCGCCTGTGGCCCCAGAGCTGCTGGAAGGAACTATGGCACAAATGTGGGAGCACATCCAAGATCTCTCCAGCCAGACCCTCTCCCTCTACAGGCACAGAAAGGAACATGTTGTTGAACACGTTAAAAAAAAAAAAAAAAAAAGCACAAATGGTTTTAAAGCTGCATAAATGTGAAATAAAATGTTCATTCCATGCTAAGCTGCCTGGACTTAGGGATAAAATCACTTAAATTGAGCAAACCCACCTGTCAAACCAGCTCACTGGGCGCCCTATCTGCCTGTAATGTCTCAGGATGTTTGGCTACCTCAGACCTGCACCAAAAAGTAACGCTGTCCCTGGCTCGTTTCCACGAGCTCTGAAGTGTCCTCAGTCAGAAGAAAAGCAGCGGTACTTCTGTGGCATCCTACAGGACCGGCCTCGGCAGCAGAAAGGCGCTGGCTGGGCGCACGGGCTGCATCCTCCAAGGAGGAGGCACTCCAGGGACCCGATGGTGTGGGCTCCCGTTACTCCAGAGGCAAAGGAAAAGCGAGGGGCTTCTGGTCTGGCTTCCAACAGGCTTACTGTCAGAAGTTCAGCAGTAATAACAATAATAATAGTAATAATGATGCTGATGATGATGATGGCGTCGAGTGGCTTTTGCGCTCAGTTTTATAGGGGGTTTGAAAACGGTGGGGAGAGGGAAGGCAACCAATGAGTTACGAGCCAGGGAAGGATACAATTCCACAAGAACCACTGAGGGAAACCAGGAGGCGGGAGATAAAACAGGGAGCCCATGAAACCGGGTAACAGAGAACTTTCCCGAACAGGGGGAGGCTGATTGGACCCGGGCACCATCCAGGGGGACGTGGCTTAGGTCTCTGTGCCGCCCATCGACCCTCCCTCATTGTCACTGTCCTGGAGGGGGAATCCGCCCAAGGGAGAGCCCTGAATTGATTGACAGTGGGCTGGATCACCGAAACAAAAAAGCTTTCCTGAAAGTTCCCCAAGAGCTTCAAAACTTCCAGGGTTTGCAGTCCTGGCAGAACTTTGCAAATGCATCATGAAATTAAAGGCTGAATATAACATGGGAGCTGACCTACTCAGACCCTTTTTTTCTCCTTTCCCTTTGCTTCTTAAAAACAAACTTTAAGACACTATTTGTAATTACCCACAATTCAAATTCAACTCAGCCGTGGATTGTGTCCCAGGAATGAGGATTTTTCTGGATGGACAAAAATGATCACTGTACTGAAGTCATCAATAAATCTATCACTTCTTCAGGCACCTAAGAAAATAATCGGCTCAACAAACAAAAAGATCTTCTTCAACAATAGATGGGAGCTTGTGTCCAGAAGTTCATCCAAGTATTCATACAACTTTTGCTTTGTGGAGAAATAACACAAAACTGGCTCTTCTTGCCCATTCCCACCTTTCCCTGCCCTTTTCCTCTCCAGTCTGTTCAACACTGCCAAACCCTGCACCATCGTTTGCTCTGGCTTTGAAAGGATGAGAAAGTGTTTTTAAGTAAGAGACACTCCTGGATAAATTCTCCCTGGGGAAATAAAATCCATGAGCAGCCACTCCATGTCACACGTGGTTTATGTGCCGCACGTGGAGCCAGGCTGGAGCCCAGGTCTGCGCGGCTCTGCCTGTGCAAAGCCAACCCAGGTAAAATCAATAGAGAGAAAGGAAGAAAAAAAGAATTATAGCAGATTCTGCTTGTAGTCAAACTCAGATAGATTAAAAAAAAAATCCCTCAATAGAATAGATTTTGGGGCCAAGACCAGATGCTCATAAAACTTCGATAACGATAGGATGAAATGTGTGTGTGGGGGCTGGTTTGGTAACGCTTCCTTCACATTCGCCCACTCCCTTCCTCTGCTGCCTCTTCCCAAGCCAAAACATCCAAGTGGAGCTTTTCCACCCAGGACAGGTTTTTGCCATCCTCCCACCCCCATTTTCATCATTTTTTAAACATTTTGACCAAGCTGGTCTGACCAAGTCCTGTGCCAAGGGGCTGAGAAGGACCACTCTGCGATATAAGTCAAGCCTTGATGAACAGCAAACACCACCCACACACAGAAAGCAGGGGGGAGCTGGCAGTACTGGTCCAAGAGCAAATTTTTTCCATAACAGATAATTTCTAGGGATAGCTCTGTAGTTTAATGGTTCCCATACTACCGCATCTCCTTTCAGAGTTCTTGTTCTACTGCACACACAGCTAATTTAACGTTCTGAGCGTCCCTCCTGCATCCCAGAATGCCATGGCCACAGGAGGAATGATGTGCAATTTGGAAAGCTTTCATTTTTTTCCCTGATTCAGCAGCACCACAATCCCAGAGGCTTGGTGGAGAACACAACGTCCGGCCCGGAGCAGTGCAGGTCTCCCTGCCGCCACTGGCATCTCTCCCATGCTGGTTGGCATGGGAAGTGATGTGTAACACCAGCCTGAGGGAGTTTGGGTCCAGCAGGTCCCCTGCTTTGAGTGGCCTTTCTGTTAAGCTGAGGTTTCCCCCAAAACTTGGCCCTGGAACTCCAATCAGCGCACTCAGCTTTAGCTCAGGAAGATCATCCCAGCTCTGGAGTTACACGAGCAACTAAGTTCAGACAGCAACATGAATTTTCCCCCTCTATCCATCAGACAAAGTAAAACCCAGACATGGGAAATTGGGAAATGCCTACCCTTCAGCACAGCACCTGCCTTTCTCTTTCCATGGTTGACAGCTACAGCTTTTGTTTGTAGATTTGGCAATTTTGACAGTTAAAAATGCTTCTATCAATTGGGAGCAAAACCCAAAGATTTTTTCTTCTCTTTTTTTTTTTTTTTTTAATTCAGTAAACTGAAAACCCTTGCAAATTGCTTCAGGCTGATGATATATTGATTTTCTAAAATAATACTGATTATTCCAATAAAATTGAAATCAATTTTCAAATGAAAGTGTTTTCAGGAGCAGTCAGATTTAACAGCCTGCACAACAGGCATGTGGGTCGCACGATGGGACCCCCTGAAAAGGAGTCAGCAGCAAAGGTTTGCCATGTTCCTCCAAGGAACCCAGGATGAAATGGGATGTCCTACACATCCCAACACTTGTACATGGTTCCAGCAAAGCAGCGTGGTCCTGTGACCAAGCTGGAATAAGCAAGGGAATCTGAACCAACTCTGCTCTGCACCCTGGCTGTGGATGCTGCAGGTCCGAGTGGTCCCAACAGCCACTTTAGGTGGAAAACACATCTAAAGTGACACTAAATATCTAGGATGAGTTGGAGAGTCAAATTCTCCCCTGCAATGGGTCCAGTGCATGGAGCTGCCTATGCATTTCCATGGATGCTCCGACAGCGTTGGTGCGAGCCGGACGTTCCCGCTCCCGGAGCGGCACCGAGCACCGCACGCCGGATCCGCTAATGGCAAGGTCACAAAGCAAATATTAGCCAAAGCAATCAAGAACGTCAAGTGGAAATTCCCTTGGGAACGTGTCCCCTTATACCCCAGAAATTCAGGTTGGCAACTTGTGACAGGTACAATCTGGCTCCCATATGTCTCGCGCGCGGAGCGGAGGAATGTGTATCCATGCTCCTTCCATCACTATAACAACATGTCAAAAGAGCCACCTCTCAGCAGGAAGGCACACAGAAACACCACAAAAAAAAAAAAAAAAAAAAAAAAAAGGAATAAAACAACCCCAACCACGCAGCACTTGGCACCGACCCTGGAAAACACACAGCCCTTGAAGAGATGCACAGTGAGCAGGGTCTGCTCTCCCCATGGCTTTGCCACTGCCATGGCTCCTGCCGGCTCCCAGGGGCCCTGGCCAGGACCACCAGAGCTGGGCCCCATTCCCAGCATCTCACTGCAAGCACCACTGAACACCCTTGTTTAGTCCTATTTTACAAGGTCGACAAGTTCTTTACAAACAAAAAGATGGGATAGGGGAATAATTCGAGATTTTTGGTTGGGTTGGGTTTTTTTTTTTGCCATTCTGTGCTACCCTCCGAAGAGCAATTTCCCTCCTATCAACCAAGGGGGGTTAAATAAGTAACACCAGCCAAAGCCGTGCTCTTCCCATCGCCTCTCCATGGCTGGGTACTGGGTGCTGGAGGATGAGCAGGCACAGGGAACTTCGGGCTCAACCTCTACCCCTTTTGCAGGCTCCACAGAGGTGCTTTTCACCATTTCCGTAAATAAAGCCACTCCATTTGTCTCCAGTTTAATACCAGACCTTTTGTTTCCTAATAAACCTCTCTGTTCCTGCATGTCACCCCGTTTAAACAGGCCAACGCCTTCGGTGGTGCCCAAAGCATGGCCTTGGGAAGGGTTATTCCTGTGCTGGGTGTCAGGCTTCAGTGGGGACACACCTGACTTCTTCTGCAGGCTTTCCAACGGGTACACAGGAGCAGAGTCTGTTTGCAGATGTCAGGGGTAAAACACAAAAACATTCATTTACTGCTATAGCTTAATTGCACCCTCCCTCTCTCCTCATTCTCCTGAACCGGTGCAGTGCTCGAGGCCAATTCTCTTTCCATCCATACAAAGCCTCCTTTGTTTTAAAGAGATCAACCCTACAGCCCATAGTTGGAGGGGGAAAGGGGTTATTTAAAGATTGGTGTCACTGTCACAGTCTCTTCTGAAGTAGGATCAACCTTGGGAACACACAAGCTTTGTGTTCACAAAGGCTGAAAAGACCAAACTGAGTGATTCAGATGAGTTTCCATAAAGCCAGTT
>NC_138782.1:3821700-3884200 GCF_965178545.1 Coloeus monedula
ACCCAACATACAACCCATGGGCATCAGGAGGTACCAGTTTCCAAATGTAAATGTGATGTTTTCCAAGCCAATATACAGTTTCCCCTCGAACCCCAAGTTTTTCTACTAACTTTCATGCCCAGACACATGAACGTGTTTTGCCCTCAGTGATCAAACAGAAAATGATTCCCACCAAATCTCATCTGTGCCCAACATCCAGGTTCTGGCTGGGGTGGCACTGCCTTCGCCTTCAAAGTCTCCCCAGATAATACTGCAAGGAGGGAGTTAACTGGTGGAAGTTTGGGGGCAGAATAATGTTGCTGTATTTGGCAGCTTCTCCACTTCTAAACTGACTCGTTTGGCAAAATATATTAAGTTTCACCCTAAATATTAAAAATTAAAAATGAAGAAGTCTTTTTAGCTATGGCATTGGTAGCTCTTTGTAATTAACCTATCCTCCTCCCCTGAGAAACTTGAGTTTAATTTAATTTTTAAGGGGATGAGGAGCTTTATTTATTGGTGTCTTTCAGGAAGGCTGTGGGCAAACACACCAGCAGCAGTGGAAGGAGTCCGAAATTTTATTCTCAGTTTGTGTTTTTTCCTCATGCTAGCTTTGGAATTTGCAAGGTGGAAACTGGGATAATGAATAGAATGTAATTTAAAAACAAAGATGGGGGATGCAAAATGGGAAGATCCAGGCACCAAAAAAAAAAAAAGCAGAAGGAGCCAACTTTGATGGATGAAAGCAATGCCAACATTAAATATCAGCTGAGGTACATCCCCCCATGACAGGCAAAGATGTTGAACCAGATTGAACCACATCCTGAGGTGTCGGGGAATACACTGGAGCATACAGGTTGCACACATTATCATGTATCTCCCTCTGCTGAGGGCTGGACAGCTTGAGCCAAATTCTGTGACCCCAGCCATGGATTATGAGGGCTCAGCAGCTCCAAGAATGAAGTCTGCTTTGGGGATTAAGCCACAGAAGGTGTAAAAGGCAGAAGGTAAAGGCACAGTGTTTCTGCAGCTCTTAGCATGGGCTGTGCTTTCCAAGATTGCAATCCTTGATCCTGGCAGGAGCACTACAAACTCCATTTGGGAATGAGATGCTTGTTCTGCACTACCTGACCAGGACTGAGAAGGGCACTACCAACAACCCCAAAACACATTTACAGCAGCTTCGGGAAGCAAATGTGAGGATTATTTCAACACTTCTATTTTGATATTTCCTTACAAATAGGTGCCTATATTTGTACCACGCCAAAGGAGAGCCACAGAGGATTTTTTTGCCTCTTGCAGAGCAAGATAAGAGCTGAATTGAGCAGATGTTTTGCAGGAAACCTCAATTTATGACTTAGGGAAAACCTTGCACAAGCCAACCACGATGCCTCAGGTTTGTTAAAAGGGCCGGAGCGGGGATCTCCTCTGGTTTGCAGGTTTTTATAGACAGCTCTCCTCATCAGGCCACGATATTTATAGAAGGCTTGTACCCAGAGGATGAGCCAAATGGGAAAAACAGGCTCCCTTTTTTTTTTTTTTTTTGCAGGTGCTATGATTGTGCCTGCAAGTGCTGCCATTGACACTTCTAACTTCTAATTAGACTTACAAATCAAGCGCTGGGATGCCAACATGGTTTCCCAGCCTGGAAGAGCGGTTTCACTCACAGCATTTCATGCTCAGACCCATTGGGATGGGATCATGGTGGGAAGGGAAGACACGTAGGCAGGGATTGCTGAGAAGTCAGGAGCTTTATAGGGTCAGAAATGTGTTTATGGCACTACACCACCAGCAAAGCCCAGCACAAAAAATGGGGTGTCCAAGTCCCCTTTCCTTTGGGGAATTCACAGCCCTGCTACTACACAAGTCAGATTACACCATCCCTGGCTCCAATATCTGAGCATCCACAGTTCCCACTAAATCCAGTGTCTGCTTGGATTCTGCAGGGCTGGGCCCGGTGATTAAACAAAAGAAAAAACGTGCTCAGTCAGAAGAAGGGGAAGGTTTCAAGCAATTCTTCCTCTGGAAGTGAAAATACCCAGAAATAGACTCTTAAAACTAACACGACTTACTCAGTGTAAATATTATGTTTCCAGGGTCCATGTCTGGAGCATTCAACTTTATGCTGTTTCCATATTTTATACATACATGTTTATAAAATACTCTATATTCTCAAGCATCCCAATCTCACCATGGTGCACAGCCACAGAGTGGTTATCAATGTCATAAATAAAAAAACACCAAACATGGTGAAATCAAAAGGTCACTTGCATAACTGTCAGGGAAAGCAGCGGTGAAATGATTTACAGACACAGGAAATATAATTCGGCAGCGAGGAATTCCTTTGGCAGTTAATGGAATTAATTCAACGCAGCCCATCGCTGGCTTAGAGAGGGAGCCCTCAGTGAAAAACAACTCTTTGGGAAGACTGATTCAAGGCCATGAGCAACTTGGGAGTGCCTCTAATGGCTAACCAAAACCTCTGGCTTCAGGAATGAGGTGGAGATGCGAGCACAGAGCTTGGGGATAGCCTGTGATGCTTCCAAGCATCCCTCACTTCCCATCAGCAGCTCCCGAGAGGCAACGGGTACCATGAGTCCCATCACATCACCCAGATGCATCCACATGGCATCCCCAGCAAGGCTGTTTCTGGAATAATCCAATTGTTAAGCCATTAAAAGACCCACGTACAGCAGGGGGTGGGGGGGAAAGCACCTGAGCATTTTAAATACTAATAGTTTAATAGCTCTTTCATTTAAAGCCGTATCTGTAAGTGCGTTACAATGTGTCATTTTATGCATGTCCTGTAGTCAAATTACAAACCCGTGTGTGAGCGCGAGCTTAAGTGGCATTTAAAAATAGCCCTGGCTATTACTGCTAGCGCATAATAAATTAATGATGGAGCATTTAGCTCTGCCTACAACTCCACAACCTTCTTCCTGAGCGAGCGGGACACAAACTGCAAAGAGCACCGGCGAGTCCCCGGGGAGGGCGGGCTCGAAATTGGGAGCCCGCCCCTAAAACCCCGACTTTGGCTAAAGAACTAACCCCGGGAAGGCAGCGAGGGACCTCACCTGCACGCCCACCCTCCCCGAGCCATCCTCCCGTGCAGCGACACCCATCATCTGATTTTATTTTTATTTCCCCCCCCCCTTGCTTTCAGCTTTGAATGGCAATTAGGAAAAGGTTAACCGAGTGCCTTTCTCCCAGGAATCCTCTTCCTCCTTTCAAAATAACAGCGTTAGCAAAAGAAAATCCCAGATTAGGCTAACAGGTAGGAGCGTGGTGCAGCCCTGGGAGATGCTGTTGGAAGTGGGGAGATTGGGAGAATCATCCCAGCGGGAGACTAATACTCATCATTCGGAGCTGCAGCTGAGGCCCGTTTGAGTGACAGGCAGCCGGGAGCTGAAAGAGCCGCTCATATCCCACAACTGCTGGCATGCAGACTTGAAAGAGATTTATTTCAGGATAATTAGCTGGGAGTATTAAAGGTGGCAGGAAAGATCTGCAATTACTGTTTAGCAAACAGAATGGAGGCAAAAAGAAAAAAAAAAAAGCGGGGGGGGTGGGGGGCAGAGCCGAAAAGGAAATCAAAATCCCCAAATATTTCTCCACTTGAAAGTTGTTAAATAATTGGAAGAGTTCAAAGCAACTTTATTGTATTCAAAGTAGGGATTGGGGGGGGGGGGGGGGGAGAAGAAGCTCCATCATATAAAATTAGCAAAGTCTTTTCCAAGACAAGGTTTTGCAGAGGTGAAATTTCCCGAGTTACGTAGCAAACAGGAGCTGCCTCCACTTTCTTCCCTATTTGCACATTCCTTGGGCATCACCAAAATGTTTGCCCTGGAAATATGCATTTTTGATCTAGATTTTTTTAAAAAATTATGTATACATATAAAAATATATCTATATCTACATGCTCAACTGTCAAGAGTTTTGAAGGGGAATTTTACGGTTATTTTCTTCCTGCTGCTCTTTTCCAGGGCTGCCAAATTTCCCTCTTTCCAGCAAAGGAGATGTGTTTTACAGTTCCTTTAAAAAGGTGGGGAGTGCTGGTAGCAATAAATGTTCTAAAAGAGAGGCGCATCAGAGTAAGTTTTGGGAGATGAGAAGACTGAATACATGGAGAATTGTTATTTTGCAGTTTTCCATAGAATCACAGACTGCTTTGGATTGGAAGGGACCTTAAGGATCATCCAGTTCCCAAGTCCCTGCCATGGGCAGGGGGGTTATGGAAATAACAACACAGGTGCTGTCTGCATTTTTTATGGTGGGGGGGGGGTCTGCTTCTTAAAAAAATAAAGGGAAAAAAGGGATTTTCCTTGTGGAAACCAGGCTGACTTCAAAACCCAACCAACACTTAGAAATGACCACCTCCAGCCTAATTCAACGTTTCCCTGCATCAGGCTGGGAGAAGCTTTATTCAGCTCCATCCACGTCCCCTGGCAGCCGCTGGCATCACACATGAGCTGGTCTGTGCCAAATATAAATAAAGTTCACCCAACACAGAGTCTCAAAGCATCCAAGATTTTCATCAGGCTTCAAGACTCATTGTTGCCGAGCCTCACGCTGCTCTTTCAAAACAAGGAGCCTTTTCTGCATTCTGCTCAATGATCTACAGTCCTCCAAAATCATCTATTTATTTATGCTCTATTCTGGGATTTGCCCTCTGTGATGAAAAAAAACCAACACTGCTTGAATTGTGTGGAAATACCAGGCTTGCTTGGCCCACTTTGGGGAGGTTAGATAAAGACTGGGAAAGGCAAAGTGATTTTTAGTTGCCCAGCACCGGGTCCACAGGGGAAGAAAAGGAAAAGCCAAATGAAGTGACAAGATGGGGCCTCGCTGCCAGATCACTGCTTGCTGTACACAACAGCGCACTTGGGCTAAGAAAAAGAGCAAAATCAGAGAATATTGGGTAAACCTGATTGGGGTTTTTTTCTTCTGTTTGATTAAAAAAAAAAGCCAAAACCCAGCCAAAATACACTTTGCTAAATACATCATTTTCAACATGACTTTTACAGGGAAGAGTTTCTCAGCTCTAGGATGACGCTTCTGACCCAAAGAAACAAGGTGAGGAGTCATCCCAGAATAGCCAAAAGTGAGGCATTGAGGACATTCCCCTGGGCTGTGAGAAACCCAGATTCCAGTCCCTGTTTTTCCCTGCCTGACATGGCCAAGGGCAGGCAGGGACTGACAGGGAGCTGGGATGTCCTGCCTCTCCCTAGGTCTCCTGCAAAACACATCTCACCTTTATGGGACTTCCATGGAAAGCCCTCCCAGCTCCATCTCCCCATCGTACTCAAGAGCTTAAGCAAAGTCCCGTGAGGTTGGGATTTGTGAAATGAACAACTTATCAGTGGTAAAGGTCCTCCCTTGGTGCTTGTAGAAAGTCTCTAATCTCTGGAAAGCCTCTATAAACAGTTTGTGTATGATTTGTCTCTAGTGCTCCGGAAAGCAAAGCCCGTACCATCCTTGCTCCCAGGCTGTGATCCCAGATCCAGCAGCTGCATCCTTCACTCATGTCATTATCCCACAGGAGATCCAACCCAGTTCAAACCTCCCACAGCAAAGTCAAATCATGACCCAACCTCATCCATATCACAAGCTACATTATTCCCAGTGTCCTCCTCATGATAAAAAAAATGTCCAGAAAGTGTCTCTCTCTCCTTGGAAAGGCTTTCCAGGAGATGCTGGGGGATATGCCATGGATCTGCTTCCCTGCTCAGAGGGGCAAGGTGAGGGCACATCACCCCCCAGTGTGAGTGCCATGATCCCACCATCCAGGCACAGTGGCCAGTGGCCCCAGATGGGCACCACATGTAATGGACCCCTGTCCCCACCACTCCCTCTCTGGCCTGGAGAAACCTTATGGATTTCTCTGCCTGTGCTCCCCAGTGTATCAGTCGAAGGATGATTCTCTCTCTTCCATTCTCAGGCAGATTAATTATTTAATATTTGTAAAGCATTTCAAAGATGAGAAATGTTAAGCATTGTTATTACCCACATCAGTAGGATGATGATGGCTTTATCTCATCTTTATAAACTTCCTGGGGAAAAACAAGAACTTAAAAACCACCTCCAAACACCAGAGGTGAGGAAGGTGCTGTGTCCAGCACAAGTCCAACACAGTCAAATGCAGGCAGAATTGGCCCCTCTGCACTCAGAGTTACAAAATAATGGGAATAATCAAAGATACCTGATGGTGCTTGAAGCATGTCGCTGTCGTTTGCTTGGGAAGTGACACCCAAAGCAGCCTGTGGCACCCAAGCCATCCCTAGGCACTCCACAGAGAGGAAATTTTCTGCACAAAAGCTGGCACATAATAAAAAAGCAAGAAAAGAAGGAATGCTCCTCCAGTGTGTGGCTTCCTCCTCCTCACCAACACCCTCCACGCACACCAAAGGTTGGGGAAAGCCACCTTACACTTCAAAAAGCACCTGTAAATATTCATGTGGTCTGTGTCACTTAACATCAGCACACTCATTTTCCCAGCTTGGCCCACAACCTGTTCACACATTAAACTACTTAGAAAGCACTTTCTTTTCGCTGACAGTCTTTGAAGTAAATATAAAATATAAATATTTGATTTTAATGGGCAGAACCACAAGCACAGTTCTTCTGGAATACTTGGAGTATTACACCAGAAAAATAATGCATTTTTAATTAGGCTTGAGGTTCCCACCACTGCTTTCCCAGCTTGAGGCAATTATTGCCCTCCTCCACTGCCCAGCTTTCCCTTTGGCCTCAGTGTCCCTCACCAAATAGGAAATAATCAGTCTTTACCATTTCACCATGTTAGAGCTCACATTTATGAAGTGCCTCAGCTGAAAGTGTTTAAAACACACATAGGAGGACATTTCCGTGTGAGTGTGCAGAAACACACTCTCTTTCCTGGGGTGACATCCAGCTATAAACACAAATCACACAATTTTTAGAATAAAAACTATTAGGAAGAGGCAGAAACACAACACACTACAGATCTCTGGGCTCTATTTGAATGTGACAAGCTTCGAACATCTTTCCTTTAAGTACTTCCCGATGCCTTAAACCTCCAGAAAATGTGGTTCTCCTCCTCTGCTGTTTTGCTCACCTATTCAGTGCCATCCTCTTCATGCTGTACTGACAAAATAACAATTTTTCAGAGTGCCAAGTCCTTCCCTGGTTCTCCAAGTTGACAAAGACACAATCATTAATCTGGGCATCGTATTTAAAACCTGCACCTGCCTGCTATAGGAAATCCATGGATGCTTCTTGATATGATAGATAATACCATGATTAGAGATAATTTCATTATGATAGATAGTATTTCCAAGGCAGAGCCTCTAGCCAGAAAAATAAACTGTCTAGCAAAGACACTTCTGTTCAGGAGTTCAGCTACTTGGGATTCTGGGGTCAGTGGGAAAAGCATCTCATCCTGGTGGGAGCTCACATTGCCTGGATGTCACAGGACTGCCCATCCCAGATGGTTGCCAGCTAAGACAGAAGCCTTTATCCACTCAGAAGGTGTCCTTGGATTGGGGATGAGCATCACAGAGTGATTGGGGATAGAATCACAGAGTGGTTTTGTTTGAAGGGACCTAAAGACCATCTAATTCCAACCCCACTGCCCTGGCAGGGTGATGTGTATAAATGTGTATTTACATATGTAACCCATAAAACTTGGACAGGATCTTTTTATAACTAGATAAAGAGTGAAGAAGATACATATAGAAAAAGGCAGACTATATTTAAAAGAAGTGATACCACCTTCCCCTACGAAGATGCATATTTTGATTTTCTCATATCATTTGTGTCTGTGTATATATATGGGAAGAAAAAAAAAGAATTTATAAGATGCAGATAACTTTTGAGATGAGGACTCATTTCCCTGGGAATCCAGGCAATATTTTCAAAAGGCTGGTGTAACCCATACCCAGATGACCAAGCACTTAGTGGGGAGAGAAAATAAAAGGGGGTTTTTAGAAAGTTAAGTGCTGTCCCTGTGGCTGCACACCAAGCTCGTGCTCACTCCCAGCCATGGCTGTTCTTCAGTGGGAGTTGTCACTCCAGTGCTAATAAAATGTGATGGTCTAATTGTATTAGCAATTTCCCATCATGTTATATTAATATGCATCATACTAGTATCCATTTTCACTAATGTGACATGAAAGGCAGTAATTTGATTACTTTTTCCTATGATTATGGGGAGGGAGCTTGGCCTTCTGGATGGGCCGTACTCCAGGCAGTCAGAGCATTGAGCTCGTGGTCCCATCCCTGTCCCCAGCATTCTGCTCTGCCTTGAGAAGGTCACCCCACCTCTGGGTGTCTCAGTGTTGATAAATACACAGCTCACAAAGTTTGGGGCAATCTTTAGTTAAAGCAGACATTGGACGTGGGAAGGATGGGCTGGAGCATTCTCCATCCATCATGGTGTTTCCCTGTATTTTCGTATTTTCCAGAACTTCTAACCACCATCTCCATTAAAATGGATAGAAGTTTTCATATAGGGAAGGCCTCACCTATAGCCTGGCCATGCACATCAGTGATGCTCTCCCTGCTCATAAACTATGCCTTTTATAATACTTCTTCCCTTTTTCATGGACAAGCCTTTTGGAGCCCTTCTGCTACCCCATTCCTTCTGCTACCCCATTCCTTCTGCTGTGCTCCTTAGAGAGGCAAATATGGATGCTCATAATGCAGAGGAAATTTGTGTCCTGCTGCTGAAGTTATTCTGCAGATTTCACTCCAGCTCCAAGCTCAGGGTTTGTTTTCTTGCAGCCTTGAGCAAACACTGCAGCACCAATGTGCTGGGCCTACAGCTATAAAATGGGAATGATACATTTTTTTATTATTCTCATGCTTTGCAAGGGTTTTTTGTGCCTTACTGTGGCTGTTTGCTGCCACTAAGGTAACCTTGGCAGGTCCATGGCACAAACACCTTCTCCATGCCTGCAGCCTTCAGAAAACACACCACAAACTCATGATGCTGTCACCACTTATTTTCCTAATTAACGAGCTGGTGGCACTGGGAATATTTCTTCAGGACCACTTACCAGAGCACGTAAAGGAGGAGTAGGGCCCAGAGAAGGTAAGATGTGTCCCAACCCTGAGCAGCCTCAAAGTGGCCAGAAACTACTTCAATGTGGCCACACACCCACCCCACAGCAAGGATTTGTGTTAAATCATGCAAGTTTGGATAGTCCCATGCCGCTGATTTGCTTCCCTGCCCAGAAGGATAGTCAAAACTCATCCTGCAGCTCTGCTTGCTGTAGAACAATAAACCATGGGAGAGCACCATAAATCCTGGTAATGTGCTCCGAGGAAGGCAGCCGCTCTGAGGTCAGAGCCGGAGCTTCTTGGGAATTTTCAGACAAAAGATTTTTCATCAGAAATTGCTGATTCACCGAAACTGAGGCTTTGCCATACAGCAAACCAATCTCTCTGCAGCTTTCATTAGGGGAGATCTCCCTGGCCCCAGACAGAATTAATGGCCACAAGAAGAGAGGCAGAAGCCTCCTCTGGAACAACCTGCAACTTTCACCTGGCCCACGAGGGACCAGTGCCAGCAGCATCCTACAAATCCCATCGGCCCATGCACACCAGGATAAGGCTATCCCACACCTGCCTGGAGCAGCTGTGCCTCCCCTAAGGAATGAAATAGCTATTTACCCTGGCAGAAGGATGGCTCTGGACCAGAGGTTTCTGTGAGGATGAGAGCAACAGGCTAATTTCTTTAAAACAAATGCCTTCCCTGCCTTTTTCCTTTGAAAAAATCCAAGGCCCACTGGTGATAAGTGCACAAAGGTCAGTCCACAGGCAGGGGTGGATTTCAGCTCTGAGCACCTTTCTGTGCTCGAAGGAGAGGGGAAAGCACCGGCAGAGCCAAGAACCTCTCCCAGCTCCCACTGGGCTATCGGTTGCTGCTGGAATAAATCGAAATCAGTTATGGGAAATGTAAAATTATCATTTGGAAATCACTATCTCTGAATAATTCAGTCATTGACTTTCACATCAAACAACCATTCCAGCCACCCACACACGCAGTTCAGTCTCCTGCTTAGTTTTAAACTCTCTTTAATTATCGGCATTAACCTATCGCATCACTATTTCATCCTTATTCCGTGCCGGGGGAGGGGGCAGCTGTTTCTTAAAGCACAACCAACTGGAAGACATTGAGCTGTCCTTCTGCTCCTCCTGCCCAGCCTGGTGGGGCAAGGACACCCCAGCCACAAGTGTACCTCCAGCATCTCTCAGAACTTTCCACAGGGAGAGCAGCATGGAATCACAGAACGGTTTGGGTAGGGAAGGGTCCTGAAAGGTCATCTCATTCCAACCCTCCTGCCATGGGCAGGGATGTTTTTAGCTAGACCACGTTGCTCAAATCCCACCAAGCCTTGCCTTGAGCATTTCCAGGGATGGGGCAGCACACTTGCCCCAACCCCATCATGGTGCAGCTTGGTAGGAGCTGCTGGTACACACATTTCCCCCAGCCACAGATAAAGAGTTTCTTCAAATAACATCTGCTCTTCTTAATACCTGCAAGGCATCCCAGGCTGCCCAGACATCCCCTTTTAGGCTGTTTTTCAGGAAGCCTCTCATTAAACAGCAAACCAGACCAGCCTTGTGTCCTCACCTTCTCTCAGGGTGTTAATCACATCCAGGAAGCCGGACCCTGCCACATACCTGCCTCAATTAACATCCCTCATCCAACTCCCCAAAATGGCCAGAAATATAAAGACGATATCCAGAGAAAAAGTTTATCCCTTTTCCCTTAAAGTTCCTTACTCTCCCTGCACTTTGACAACATGTTTAAGTTAGTTTCACATTTTATTTGTCTACTGAGCTCCCAAAGTTGAGAAAATTAGTATTGTGCGTGCGGTTTGATTTAATTAGTAATTGGGGAAATAGGTCTGGCATGTTTCATGGAGGCTTGGGGAAATTGTCAATTAGCATTGTGTTAATTGGTGTCTGCTGTCCTTGCTTTTTAGTTTTTAACCCCTTTTACCTTGTTCCCACTTTTGGTATGTAAAAATCTGGCTGCTTATTATTCTTTAAGTAAAGGATTAATTGCTTGAATTCCTGCCTGTGCCGGGTGTCCTTTCTCCCTCCGTGTGGTGGGATTTGTGCATCTCCTCCAGGCACTGGTTTTGGACGCTGGGGTGGAGTTATCCCCTGACCTGGTGTCACCCTGCCCGGGGCCGGGATCTCTCCCCTGCCAGCAGCACCAGCCCATCTACCCGGCTTTTCCTCCCAGAGCTTCCTTGCCTTTCCCCTCTCTCGTCCATGCCATTAATCACTCGCTCCAACAGGCACCAAAATCACCACAATTCAGCGAACAAAAATTTGAGTAAAGGAAAGATGAGCAAAAAAGAGGGAGTTTGTCACAAGATTACAAAAGTAAACTTGGACACATGAAACACCATCCAAGGAAAGGAAAGGATATTCCCTTTAAAATCTCGCACTGTGCTTTTTAATTTGCCATGCTAGAAATGTTCATGAATAAGCCAGAGGTTTGCATATCTACCTGATGGGAATAATTAATTAATTGTTATTAATAACTGAGGTCCTGATCTTGCACACAGGCACGCAGACATTAGATTTAGGACATCCATACACACGAGGGTAAGGCACTGGCAATCACTTCCAAGAGTGATGCTCCCAGAGCCTGAGAGCATTTTAAACACACACAAATTCCCAGTCCCTGTGGAGCATCCCATGGCAGAGGGACACTCTGGAGGAGAGCAGGATTTGTGAAGGCACAAGCACAATGCCAAGCACCAATGTTTTGTTTCAGCACCGTGGCTGGAGCATCCCCATCCCTGTATAATTTTGGGTGCTCAGCCGGCTGAATCCCACCAGCCCAGGCCTGACCCTGTATCCAACCCCTCAGGCATGGCTTTAGGAAGAGGCAGCAGTGATGCCCAGGGAGGGATATTCCCAAGGGTAGGGCAGGAGGCTGTTTAGGCACCAGGTTGGCAAGGAGCCAGGAAGAGCGAGCAGGTCTCAAAATTATTCAGGGCACAATTAAAACACACCTTTCCAGGCAGAGGCATTTGCATGGAAAACAGCAGAGGAAAACTCCCTCCTTTGGTCCCCCAGTTTGGAGGGAAGAGTGTGGGATGATCAAGTTCAGTCACCTCAACTTGACTCCAAACCCACCCGGCAGTGGCCTCAGTCTTAGGCTTCCCAGTGATTTCCAGCCAACCAGGTGGGCATGGAGGAGGTGACCCAATCTTGGAGCAGGTATTTTTGGAACTAATGATACCCAGAGTGACACAAACAGAAAAATTAAATCACGCTAGGCACAGTCAACCAACAACAAGCAGCAGGACCCACAACCCTGAGCAAGAAAATCTGCAAACCACCAGTAAAAGATGCTGTTTTCCCGGGAACACTGCTGCCAACCACAGCAGTCCACCTGAGGAATGTAAGAGGGGAATTGAAGGAGTCAGCACCATGTTTGAGGGGGTAAATTCAACCAACCCGTGAGAAGGTTACAGGGGCTTTAAATGATATTTGCATAGAATTAGAAAGTAATAATTAAAGTAGTGAATCATTTGAAAGGAACTACACTAATACTGTCTTCACAATAATTATCTCACCAGAATTTCAGAGGCTGAATTATTTTCTATTGGATTTACAATTAATTTTGTAAAAATAACAAATCCTCCCCTAAGAGGGACCTATGGTACTGTAATGATAGCACTTGAAAGTGCCACGCAGGCATTAACCAACTGATCTTCCCAAAAAATGAAGTGATCTTCACTTCTGTACGGCAGGGAAGCACTGCTGTCTCTGTTTGGGAAGCATATAGGTAAGGGAGTCGAGCTCTGCTTTTAACCCAAGCTAGGCAAAGTTGTCCCAGTCATCTCAGAGATATTAATCACCTGGAGTACCCATGACACACATTTGATCCAGAGCCTTGTTCAAGACTGTTTCAGGTCCTTGGCAAAGCAAGAATTAACATCTCTGTAATAATTGTGGCCTTTGGCCCTCCCCTATCTTCGGGTGCACCTACCACAGCATCTCCATCCAGGAACAACTGCTGTCAGCAATCCATCTCCAACAACAGCTTGGGAACCAGGGCTTGCTCAGAAATACACCTCACAGGAAAGGGAGGATGACCACAGAGGGCAAACATAAACAGGAGGATGAACCCAGCTCGTTATGGGCTTCTCTCAGCCAGATCTTCAAACAAAAGATGAGTCTTCTAGAGACTTGGAATAACATATCCCAAATTAAAGCATCCCCCCCCTCCAAGCCAGCATCCAGGACTGCAGCTGTTGGGGAACACCTCTGGTGATACCCAGAGTGTCCCACGCACTCTCCAAGTGTTGACCCTTGGGTTATTCTTGGGTAATGGCAGGGGTTTAGAAAGCTGAGCTGTGGCGGGGATTACGGTTGTGCTCAGATATGTATTAATTAGAATTCCTGCACAGTTTTCTTGTGTTAATTATAGCTTAATTTGATTGCTTAATAGCTCTGGTTTTCGTAATGTTTAGCACCTGTTGTAAATTGCACAAGATAAATTGTCTTCTACCATCTACACTGTTTACTTCTAAAAATTTTCATTTCCCTTTCAGCTCCTGGCTTTGGATTTGAGCCATCAGCTTTTCTCATCTTTGGCCTTTTCACCAAAGAAATCTCTTTTCTTTCTTTTTTTCTTTTTTCTCCAGTGGGCTATTTAGCCACCAAAGGGGGTTTTCTGTTAAATACTTCCCCAAAAGCAAGGATTTAAAAAAGTAATAATGGGTAAAGAGGAATATCCCCACACCACAGGGCATGCAAATGGTGACCCATGGTATTATACAGACTTTCACTCATGGGTCATCCTTCTTCACCGTGGTTGTCCCCTTCTCCTTTTCCAAGGTGAGGGGGGGACATTCATCCTTCTCTTACAGGATTATTAGACAGAAGTGGAGGCCCTGCATCATTAATTGATTTCTTCCATACATTGTGCTATGATACAATTTTTCAAGCCTGTGCATAATTGTGTTCCCTGTGCCACTGCTCTATGTTCTGTCCTTGTCATATTGTCATTGAAGGCTGATTCCACCCTCTGTAATTGGAGATGTTCTACTTTTGGACAAAGGTGTGGGGGCAGCTCAGGGGAACAGCGCTGACATTTACTTCATCAATTTATTTTTATTGTTCCTACATTTATTGCAGCTATAACAGCCCTTTAATAGTTATATCTCCTCCCTGTAGGGTATTCTGGTATTTGAAATTTTTTTAACTCATTTGTTCTCATAGATAACAGTAAAGTGCATTTCACGCTAACCTTTAGGTTTCAATCTTCTCTCTTTCTTTGGCTCCGAAGCAGTTGCAGCTTTAAACTTTTACTGCATTACCAGTCTAAAGGCCACCACCACTGAGTCCATTCTAGCACTGGAGTAACCACAAATTAGTGGTCCTGAAAATTTCAGGGAGGCGAGTCCTAAACCCTGAGTGCCGCTATTACCATAATTCAAACTTGGCCATCCTTTTAATAGAGGGGGAGAAAAATACAGTAAATACTAGCATTGAGTGTCCTTTTACAGTCCTCGGTCAAGCAAGGGGTGATAATTGCATCTTTACGACTGCCAACGTTACTGACTCCGCCACCTCCGCGCTGGCGCCCTTCAGTACCTGCACAGGCAGCAGAGGGGCTCAATGTCTGACAAAACTGTGCCTCCATTCCACAGGTTTCCCTGTGTCATCTTCCCAGATGGACTTTTTCCTCTCTCTCCAGTTTTATCACGCTTGCTGCTCAAGCTACAACTAAGCAGCACCACAGAAAACAAATTACTTCTGGTAACTGACTCATGGGTGGGTTTCAGTGGGTGATTTTCGCTGTTCAAAGATGTCCCGGTCAAGAAGGACAGTACACTTTGCTGAAAACACCCAAATCTGTGCTGCCAGCAAGGGAATATCAGTCTTTTGTCCTTTTTTTTTAAATGGAAGCTCCTGGCAAAACATTTCTAACCCCACCCACCCAGCCCTGCTCTCATTTACTGCACAGAGATGCTCTTCTTCCTCAAAGCCTCTTCGCTTAAAGACACTGCCAAGAAACAGCTTAATTAAAGTGAATGGAGACATTTGGAACAAAAATAGGCCAGGGAGATAAGCTAGAAATGAGACAATAAAGGAGAGGGAACAAGTACTTAAAACAGTAGAAAGCCCATGGATTTTGAATGGAACTGTGTAACTTCAACACCCACCCAACACGGCCCACTAGAGGAAACAGGAGTGATCACCTGGTTCAGCGTTCAACCCAGAACAGCCCAAGAATACAACTCCTTGTCTTCCAGGGTTAATTTTTCCTGATGTCTGGCTTTTTACATCCTCATTGTTCATGCACCAAGTTGGCTTCATGCACCCAAATGTGAGATGCTGCAGCCTGGAGGAGTTCCATTCACTGGGGGCAAGGCAGGGAACCACCTCTGCCAGTCTCAAAAATGTAATCTATACTTGAAATATTGCAAATTTTTCCTTTACAAGAACAACAACAACAACAAATCATGTAGAAAAAATAGTTTAACATAAAAATTCAAGTCTTCAGCCCTATCCTTCCCCTGTATTTTAATTTTGAGCTTCCAGACACACATAAAGGTGACAACCCTGTGACTTCCCCACATGAAGCACCCTGGAAACAATACAGGGCTCTCCTAGATGGACCATTACTTGCCATTAATAGGACAAAGAGCTTCTCTCACTGTGATTAAAACAATCTGGGAAGAACAAGTGCAATTTAAAGCACCAATTCAGTGCTATTGGTTGAAGCAATATTTGTGTATCTGTTTCTCAGGAAACTTAGTGACACTTATTTACAAAAAAAAAACCACAAACAAGGAAGGTAAAAGGGAGGAAGGAGCTTTCAGGGGAGGCTTGCTTACAATTTTTAGAATTTGTGTCACCTGAACACTCTCAGGAAGTCATAAAAAATAATTTTGTGTGAAAAGGGAAGGAGGTTTTCCAAAAGCTCCTGAGAAACAGACAAAACAAGTTGCATTAAATTGCTGGCATTGCAAGAGTTTATACTTTCAAGTCAAAGCAAGTTTCAAATATTCAGTTTGGTAATTTGAATTCAATTTGAGAACCAAGAAAAACTTAATTTTATTGATGATGCACTCGCACTTAACTTTGAGCAATTTTTTTTTTTTTTCTGAAACAGCAAACTGTTTTCTGAATTTAGGCAAATATTGCTGAATACTCAAGCAAAGCAAGAAATTGAGTGTGGAATTTTCAGGCATTGGGATCTGGCAGCCATTCCCTGCAGAAGGTGATAATGGAGCAGGCATACATTGCAACCCCCTTACACATCCACTCTCAAATAATAATATTATCTAAAAATATTTGGGTGTGGTTTTTTGGGTTGGTTTTGTTTTAAGTACACAGCAGGTTCTGTTCCTCCTGAACATCCCAGTTTGATGAGAAAGGTAACAAAACTCAGAGAGCTGGAAAAGAAAGTGAAAGCTAAGGCAATAGGTCCCAGCCAGAATCTGTAAAGAAGGAAAATGGCCATTACAACCGCATTGAATTTGTGCTGTTACCCTTCATTTAAGGTTCTGACATACTTTCCATCAGGATCCTCCCAGTAGTTTGATTCCAAAGGTTTTTTAAATTAAACCACCAAAAAATTGCTGTCATTCCACATTTGGCCCCTGCTTGCAGGTAGGTCTGTGTTCACACTTCTAAAACTGACACTGATTTCAAGCTTTGATTAATTTATATGGAGATCTGAAAAAGCAACGCCACAAGTTGAAGCAAGCCAAGTTTGCATCAGGTCAAACACTTTTCTAAAGGGAAGCGTTCCATCCTGGTAGGATTTTAATTCCAAGGCTTTTCTTGTGTGGAATGAGAGCAATAGTTGGTTTAAAACTACAGTTACAAAACCAAGATGCTTTAATGCTTGACTGACACAAATCTCAGCACCTTGGCTGGGCAGTATTCTTGCCCTCCCAGGAATTTCATAGGATCGTGGAATGGTTTGGGTTGGAAGGGACCTAAAGATCATCTAGTTCCAAACTCCTTGCCATAGGCAGGGACACCTTCCACTGGACCAGGCTGCTCAAAGTCCTGTCCAGTCCAACCTTGGTTTCTAATATCAATCTCCATCAGCAGATACTTCTGAGCTCAAGCCTCCCCTCCTTAAATTGTCCCCACCACCACTTCTGGGAATAAATTTTCCTTGAGACCAAATTTCTCCACAGTCTAACCAAATACACTTGCACCAACCAAGGAGAAATTCAGCCTTTTGGTTAAAACCAAACACACTCCTAAAGCTCGGGATATTTCTGCTTCTAAGTTGTTTTGTTTCTTGTTGCTACCTCCTGTTTCCCTATTCTGTGGGTTAGCACTACTTGGTTTTGACTTTGCAGACTTTGTTCCCCCATCTTTTTAATTTAGTTTCCTGTTTTATCAGAAGTGATATTCAATTTCACTTTTGCAACAATAACAACAAAAACCCCATGATTAGTTTACCTGTAAAAACATGTTTACCTGTAGAAAAGTGTTTACCTGTAGAAATGACAGCATTGCTGCCCCACCACATAGCAGTGTTGTGAAGCTCAATTAATGTTTGTGCAGTGCTTTGAAGATGACACACCCCACAATCACTTAGGGTTTATTTGGGGATTTTTTGATTTTTCTATCTTTAAGCCTTGTTGGACCCTTTGTGTTCAGAACGGTGCTTGGCAGCACCTGACAGCTCGTGCTTTCACGGCAGGTATTGACAGCAACAAGGGCCTGGCCCCTGTTCCTGCAGGTTGGTTCCTCATCCCCAGCACACTCCTGCTGCATCCTCTTTCTCAGAGAATTGAAGCTCCAGAGCAAAACTTGTGGAAGCTGCTCCATGCACGGAGTGTGCCCCTCCCGCACACCAGGGACAACCGAGCTCAGCAAAGCGGGACTGGGGAGTTGTCCTCAACACCACCGACTCTGCCACGTCTCCCATGCAGGAGCAGCCACCACGGCACCCACTTGGAGCGTGTACTGTTTAGGAACATCTCAGGCCTGTCTTTCCCTTTTGCTGCACGTCCCTTTCCTGCTTTTTTTTCGTTTATCATTTATTAAAGATTTCAGTTGACGGGGTTCTCGCTATGCTGAGCTGGAACCTCCCCGTCTGAAGCACTTCCCTGGGCTCTGCAGAACTCCCCTTTGATTACCATACGATTAGTTTGTTCAGCTGATGGCCTTTCTTCTCTGAGATCCTCATTGTGTCTCCTGCCTCCTATGCAGTTCTTAAGAATTTAAATGAGCCATTTTATGTCTCTCTACAAGCAGAGACCAACAAACCCAGCCCCACCCTTCTGCTTTCACTTTTAGTGTGCCTAATAAAAGTAGTGTGAGGGTTGGGTGTTGGTTTGTTGTTTTTTCTTTTCTGGGGGTCGTGGCTAATGGAGAATTTTATGCTGTTTCTGACATTGTTTGTGATGCCTCCCACCAGACTGTGTGCTCCTGAGGATTTGAAAGACGGTGACATAAATGTCAGGGAAATGCCTCTGCTGTGTCAGGTCTAATTAGACATTTGTACTTGGGGGACAAACACCTTCCTCGTAAAATTCAGAGCTCAGCCTCCCTCAGCACATGCTCAGAGAGCCTTGCAAGGAGAAGGCATCACAGACAGCACACAGACCTATTCCAAACACAATGTGATTTTTTCCAGCATTTCAAGTGAGCCCCCACAACATACACCTCCGTCCCCACTCCTGCCCGGAGAGACTTCCAACTCACCAAATAAAGTTGCCTTGCTGTGTTTTACCTGACTGATCTCCAAAAATACAGAAAATCTCGAAGCTCAAGACACCAAATTAGAAAAGAATGAGCAGAACTGGTTCATTAACACCTGCACCTGTGGGCCTCAGTTTGGGGGCATAGCATGGGGTGGTTCCCACTCTGCCATAGAGTAGAAACCCACCACCAGCTGCTTGTCTAACAATTATTCCTACAGAGGATGCTCCTGCAAACAGGGACCTCAGGGCTCACCACTGGGTGCACCTCTGCCGTCTTTTCTTCTCCACTTATGCTTTCCCCTCAAAACAGAAGTTTCTCTCCACATTTTAGGTTGAGATGGACACAGGCAGCCCAAGAGTATCTTAATGGTTAGCTCTGTCAGCTGTGAGTCTCCAGTGCCATTAGAGACTTGGCAGGTCCTCTTACAGCACCCTGCAACTCTGACGTGTCTGATGCCAACAACAATTCGAACAGCCTGCAGAAGGATCAACTGCCCAAGACCTCACTTGGACCAAAGCCAGCAGGTACCAGCAGCCATCTATCTCTCTGCTAGGGCAGGTTTACAGCAAGCCATGGAGACTTCCCTATGGACAAGTAGGTCATAGAATCATTAAGGCTGGAAAAGATCATCCGGTCCAACCATTAACCCAGCACTGCCAAGTCCACCACTAAACCACATCCTCAGGTGCCACACACACCCCTTTTGAATGCTCCCAGGTTCCCTGGGCAACCTATTCCAACACCTGAACACCCTTTCAGTGAAGACATTTTTCCTACTATCTAATAGGTATGAGGAAAAGTCTTGGCAAGAGAGAGGCACTGGGGGAGCCTCACCAGGGCGCATGACTGCTCTAGAACACGGCTTTGCCCCGTGCCTCCCGCTGTGATCTCCCTGCTCTGGCCATCACTGTGTGAACATCCAGTGTCCCTCAGGACAAGAGAGAGAAGCCTGGATTTGTATCTTCACAGGTCCCCGCACGCTTGTGTAGAAAAAAAAATAAGGTTGTGAAATGAAAAAATGAACTCTTAAAATAGTCGCATCTTGTTCTAAGTTTTAACTTCCCCTCCGTTGTCCACCCAAATCTGAGAGAGCAGCTCCCTCTGTGGGTTTTCCTTCCCAGCTGTTTGTTTGCTGCCTGAGGGTGTACTGGGGAAGTGGAGGGGGCACCTGGCTGGCACCCAGCATCACTCATCGCCGCTCCCTCACGAGGCAGGGAGGAAGTAAAAGAGCACCACCATCACCACCCGAAGTCCAAAAGGTTTGTGCTTCCCTGCCCCTGAGGATAAAATCCAAGAAAACTTTTGCTTTCTGGATCCTTATTTGCACAGGTAGCTCGCTCAGCTGCACCCAAACACTCCCAGGACTCAACTACCCGTGGGAATAAACCTCCGTGCTCTTAGCCAGCACGAGTGAGGCACTGCAGAGTGGGAGCAGCTCTGAGCAAAGAGAACTGAGCAGTAAAATGATCTGTGATACAGCTGCAGAGTCACCGTGCTCACTGCTGCAAGTGGCTTGCAGGACTCTTGCCTGGAAGAAATTAGGATTTAGTGACAGAACTTATCACTCAGGTGATTACACGAAGAAAATCAGCAGCAGAGCAGTATTTCTCTGCCCTGCCACGAAGAGCAGGTGACTCAAAGTCAAACACACACATTCAATAAGCTTTACCATCCTGAAACCCCTGCCCCCATAAAAATCACTTTCTGATCTTTACGTCAGATTAAAATGGTCGAAGCCCATGATCCATTCCTCAGAAAACTGACTTCTGAGGGCACAGGAGACCAAAGCAAGCACCACTCTGCCCTCAGCATCAACAACAGATCCATGCTCCAGGTGCTTAGAACGTGGAAATCTCCAGCCCCAGCCACATGGTTGGTAGTCAGTGTGCACATGAAAGACCCTGGGCTCTGTTTCGTAAGAGATGTGGTCTCAACCCTGCCTGGATTCCAGGGTGATGACCTGCCACCTACATGAGATGTCCTCCGCTGTCCTGACTGCAGGTACCACCCTCTGCTTCCAGCCAGGAGAATGAGTCTTGGCTCTCCACCTGAAATCCCAAATCTGTTTCCTTCACCCTACTGCTGCAGGGGAGCCTGCAACCAAACCTGAGCTTCGCAATCGCCCTCTACCACTCCAGCAGAGCCAAAGCCCCAGACCTGGCAGGGCAGGGGATTGCACAGACACAGCTGTGCCTAGGTTGGGCAAGATCCTTTGGGATATGAGCACTGAGGATTAAAATGTAAATCTGCTCATATGTTGCCCAAAAACGTCTGAGATCTGCAATAAGGAGAAGCAGAGAAGTCCTCTGCAGTGCCAAAAGTTTCAGTGCTTTAGAAGGATGGAAAAAGTGGGGAAAAGGATGTATATTCAAAAGCCAAGGGCCAGGATCACTTCTGTGCTGTGAAATTTACGACCAAAATCCGAGGTTCCCCTTTCTATTCCGAGTACAATGAATTACCAGACCCCAGCCACCCCAATCCCACAATAGTCTGATGGTTACCAGCTTCCCCTCTTCTCCCTGCTTTGGATTGGTACCTCACATGCTCACACATTATTGTGACCTCCCTGCCTGAGGTACATGCGTGTCAAGGGAGGGGCTGGTGTGATATTCCCAGCCTAATCCAGGAGGATGCACATCCACAGCTCCCGATGACTGAGACGAGAACGTGCCCTGGGGGAGTTTTCAAGGAAGATGAGCCATGTTGAGACAAAGAGGTGTAGCTGTGGGAGGCACTGAGGAGAGCTGTCAAAAATGGATAGGAGTATTTAAACAACAATAGTCTCCCCAAATGGAGAGAGCTGCTCCCACCCCTCGTTTGGAGCCTGCACCACGGGGTCCAGATGAGCTCCCAACTTTGTTGCTTGTTTGGTTGTTTCTTTTTTTCAGAGAACTAAAAACGTTTCCAAAACTACCTTTAATGAACCGAAAATGTTCATTTGAAAGTCTGTTCTGTGGAAAGAGTGAGGCTGGCGGAGGGAAGGAAGTGACACAGGGTTTGCTGACCGGCGGGAGGCTGCTTTCAATCCCCCCTGAGAGAAACTGAGACGAGGTGTCAGAGCCAGCCAGGAGCCCACAGCCAAGCAAGGAGTTTCATCTGCGAGAACTGACCCATTTTTTCCCCAAATTCTTATTTTCAGGCTGAGCTGCCACCCATGCACATCCATCCTGCCTATCTGAACACTTAAGACAACGCAAAAAAATACGTACAGCAGTAGTTATCTGCATTATTTTGGCCAAAGGATGCTCCTTCACAAGGAGGTGGGAATCAGGCAGGCTGTGTCCATTGGGATCAAGGATGAGGCAAGCTACACACGCTGCTAAATCTGAGAACTGCTCCCCGTGCCTAAATTTCGACTTTTCCACTGTCCTGACCCAGCACACAGGAGCTTTCCATCTCCTGGCCCACTGAAGAAAGAGGTGGGAGGGGGGAGGAAAAAAAAGAGGAGGGAAAAAAAAGCCATTTTTTTAACTGAAGGAAAAGCCATGCCAAGTCCTACAAGTACCGCCTGGCCGGGCGCCAGGAAATGTGTAAATTTTCGTGAGCTTGGGCTATTTTGCCAGAAGTCTGCAATGTGTCTGGACACGACTGGTTCCCCTTTGTCAGCCCCGGCCTGACCGACCAGGAAGTTTAAGAGAGAGAGAGAGAGAGAGAGAGAGAGAGAGAGAGAGAGAGAAAAGAAATAGAGAGAGAGACAGGCAGACACATTTCCCCACCCCCGGTCACACAATGACTCTCCTGTAATACCTTTCATTTCTGTACCAACAACCGCAGTGGTCCCACACTTTGGGCTGGGAGGGGAGGGGGACCAGAGCTCTTTAATTCTTCAGAACCCAACTTCTTTTTCAGTCCCGTGTTTGCTGATAACCTCCCAGCCACCCTCCCAGCTCCACAGTGGTTATTAGCTTGGCTTGTTGCTATAAATACCAGCGTTAACTCCTTGTATTCCCCGAGGACTGAGCTGGGAAGAAAAGGGGCATTTAGGCAACTTTTTCTTCTTTTGATTTTTCTTAAAAAAAAAAAAAAAAACAAAAAACAACAACAACAAAAAAACCAGACTGAGTTTTACAAAACACACATTTAATAGATTTACCCGGAGTGTGAGGTGCTGGAGGTGTCAAACCTCTGCCCAACCTTCCCTCCTGGCTTTGGGCTGGGGAGGGGGGAAGTGCATTTAAATGCATTTAGGAAACACAGATTTCACTGGGCTGAGAGAGCCAGGAGACCTGACTCTGCTTGCAGAAAGATCTGCTGCCATGGCAAGGAGGAGGAGGGGGAAAGGTCACTGAGGGGACACAGGGAGGAAAGGGCAGGGTCCACTCACACCCTTGACTCTGCCCCACTGGCCACGCTGGTCTAACCCAGCATCTTTCACAGCGTGGGGAACGTTCAAGTCCATTTCACAGCTGCAGGACACACCTGCAGAGGCAGCCAAGTGTGGACAGGAGGAAGTTTAAGAGTGAAAATGCTGCTGTTTCTCACCCCACAGACTTTGGGCCATCGCCCTGGTGAGACACTCAACTACCCAGGTCCGTGGGGCCCGAGCAGAAAGTGTGAGGAGCTCTGAGCAGTGCAGAAATTGCATCTCCAGCCAGGTGGTAACGGGTGGAAACCGAAGGGTTTCGATCCTCAGCACCCATGACTAACATGATGAGGACGATTAAAACTCCCCTTCCTGGGGGCGTTAATTCAGCCGATTCTGAGGCAGACGCCCTTAAGTACCAAACCCAAGAATCCTAGGATGGGTTTGGTTGAAAGGCACCTTAAATATCGTTTAGTCCCACTCTCCCTGCCTTGGGCAGGGACACCTTCATCTAAGAAAAGTTGCTTCGAATCCTCTCCAAGAAGGAGAAAAAAAAAAAAAAATCCTCTTTTTGCAGATGTTCAAAATTATCCTAGAAGTTTAGTTCTAATGATTTTTGATGCTTCTAAAAAGGAACTGTGATTATTTAGATAGCCATGTAGCCTCCCCACCCATTGACAGCTGACTTAATCTAAATTAAAAAGAGAAAAAAAAGCAGACTCTGGGAAAATACTGTGTGGCTCGTGTTGAACCAAGTAAATTGATATCCAAGAAATTTTGTGTTTGCCTACACATACACAGAGGGGAGGCTTTCCACAAATGCCAGGAAGGCGAGAAACCTGTTCAAGACAGGTAAAAGGATGCAGAAAAAGAAAGATGTCCAGGTGAACATATGAAAAGAATGGTACTGATAAAGACTAGTTTGAAATCTTTTTTTAAAATGTCCCACTCCAAGAACAAGGCAAAGTGTTCATGGGACCTCAGAGGCATCACAGGTTATATCCAAATATTCACAGGGATGAGATGCTCATGAGCAAGTTCTCAAAAGAAAGGGATACCGATTTCTTATTTTTCACCATCAGGTGTTCTCATCACTACTTTCCACCAGCTCTCCCTGAGTGAATCCAATCAGTTTAGCCAGAGAAATTAGACCCTATATCCATTAAAACTATCTTTCCCTAAGACACCTGTCCCAGCTCAGTTCAGCAGCCAGACCAGAGACCCTTCCCTGCCTCAAAAGCTTTTTCAGCTCCTGCAAGCCCCTATTGCCAGAAAACCATGTTTATTCCACTTACCCAAATATTGCTTCATTTACTAAAACTAGAAAAAAAGTAACATTACCCCAAAATCATCCTGGCTAAGAGCATGCAAGGCACCAGATGCAGAAAACTTGGCAACAGCAGCCTTCCAGCTACAGTGGCTGTAATGAGGGCATCTCATGGCACCAACCCAGCCATTTCCATCCAGGATACTGCCAGGCTTTAGGATGAGGGGACAGAAGCTGCTCTTCAACGCCCAGAGGATGCCTCAAGTAGACACAAAGGCTCAGTTTTAAACAAGAATTAAAGTGTTTGCACATAAGCTTCCACAGGTGAGGCTTGAGAAGTTTGGGAATGTATTTGGATGTTCCACCAAGAGTGACTCCAGTTATTCACACAAGTAAAGGAAATTGAGATGTTCCGCAGGAGAAGCAAGTCCCTCACAAAAGAGAGGGAAGGGAAAGGTGAAGACAAAAAACCGCCCAGCTTTGCTCTCAGGTTTTTCTTTTAACCCCAAAAGCCAGCGGTTTACACATAAAATTTGAACAAATTAATTTCTTCCCTCACTTATGGAAACATATTTCACTGCAGGAAGGAGAAAAAAAATTTATCCCAACTCTATCAAGACCCCGTCTGCCCACAGCCAGTGTTTCTGGTGGCTTCCTTAGGCTGGCCTGAATCAAAGCTGCCATTCATCCACGGCCCACTCCCGCACGAGACCTGGGCACGCTGATCTGCCATATACTCGTCGGGAAGGACACCAAAATAAAGCAGGTGCCATTAGCATTCGGAGCACACATGCACTTGCTAACCCCCCTTTCATAGCCTTGTGTATGCCTTGAATCAGAGGGCTAACGAGACAGAATGCTATGAATAAACTCGGTATGAATAAAGTATGAATTCTCGGTATGAATAAGGTCTTGGAGTAAGTGTTCAAAAACCCAGTGTCACCCCAAAGCCTCCCAATACAGACAGGGATAAAGGGAAAACAAGAGTGGCCCAGCAGTGCATCAGCCACAGCTTGGGGTCCCTCCTGCCAGGGGCAGCTCAGGAGCAGGGATCGTCCTGCCCAGCAAACACACAAGAGGTGGTGGTGGGTGACTGCCTCCCATCTCCAGCTCACCTACTAAAAACTTTATAAGAAGCCCAGCCTAGATGAAACATCAAACTCTGTACATCTTACTAATTCCTCGTGGGACCCACCCAGTTCTCCACAACCCATTACACCATCTATCACTGCTTATAACCTCCCTCTACTTCAGTGTTATGGCAAAGTAGCCTTTCTCTCCACCTCTATTATTGATGATTACCGAAAAGAAATATCAAATACCCTGTGTGCCAACACACTGTTGGTGTTCTCCTTGACTCCAACCTTCTCCCAAGGCCAGGAACCTTGGAACCATCCTTGACACCCCAGCCTTCTTGCCCTCCTGTCTCCCATGCCCATAAATCCACCTGTCACCACCTCTGGTTCTCTGACAGAGCCCATCTTCACCTTGACCCCCCAGCTGCCGAAATCTCTATCCAGCCCATAATTACTTTCCATCTCGACTCCAGTAAATTTTTTCCTCCTCTTTCATTTTTATGGCTTTTCTAAAAGTAAGTAATCCAGATCCCTGCTCCTCCCCCTCTCCAGGAGGTGAATTCCCAGCCCTAACACAGCTGCACGAGGGCAAGACGGCTTCTCCCCTCCAGATAAGGGCTGAGCTACCTCATCTTCCCCAGGGAATAAGAGCTTCTATAGGAGCTGGAGTTGTGGGGGAAATGATGTGCTCCATCCCCTCACCGTGACCTGCCCCATGCACTCATGGCCCTGGACCACTTGCTGTAGCACCAGCTGGAGAAGTTGGTTAACCAAATGCTAAGGGAAATAAGAATGAAAATAAAACTAGAGTAAGATATTCAAAATCAATTAATAAATAAATAAACTAATCAAAGCCTGATATCAAAACCCAGATTGAGCAAGGATGACCCTTGGCAGCCTGGCTGTGTGTGACTCTAGAGGTACAAGGCAAACAATGACCAAAAAGCATCCGTGGAGGATTAAAATGTGGAGCTCAAGAGGATAAAACTTTTGGGAGCACACCTGGCTCCTTGGAGCTGCTCTAAGAATGGAAGCTCACAAAATACACACAGAAACAAAGCCCAAAATGAATTTGATGACCGATAGCCCCATGAGAAATGCCAAAGGAGCCCAACTATCAGTTTCACAGGTCGGCTCACTGAGACGAGGACAGAAGGGAGGAGAGCGTCGGTGACATCCCACTGGGGTCCTGGGGGCTCCCCACAGAGGGACCCCTGTCCTTTGCTCCCCAGCTCCTGAGGAGTATGGAGTGATTAATTGCTCGTGCAGGAATCGATCCAGCTCTACAAAAAGCATGGGCTTGCCATTTCTTTGGGAGGGGCCACCTGGAGAAGCTGAAATTCAGAGGACCTGAAGTAATTGTGTTTCTCTGTCTTTTCCTGGCATTTTTAGGTACTGATTAATGTGGAGCCCAGGGAAATCAATAGCATTAACCCTTAGGAAGTGTTTGCATTTACGTAGAGAATGCTGCATGTGTGATGGGCTGGGGTTTATCCTCTCCAAGCAGGATGGAAAGTTGGAGAGGTCTCCTAGTGCCACCCCTGTGGTTTTGGGGGATGTCCAGGGAGAGGAACACACTCCGCCCCCCCCCGCCCATGGCAACCTCTCTAGGATTACAGCGGGAGAAAATAAGTTTCAAAAATATAAATAAAATAATGAGATAAGAAATAAAAATAGAGGCACGTGATGTTTCATTGGCTCGGGGGGGGGGGGGGGGGGGCTCTCCAGGAGTGCCACAAGCGCCGGTGGCACAAAGCGCCGCAGTCTGTCCCCGTCGCAGCATCTTTCACTCGGGTGCAGACAAATTGATTTGCAAAGGTTGAGGCTGGCAGCTCAGCCTGCTTTGCATAGCCAGCGCTCCCCGGCCACACAATAAAAAGTAGCCTGGCAAACAGAGGCACGCAGCGGGAACTGGCCGGTTCAAAGTCCAAACCCCACACCCCCTCACCCCAGTCTGGTTTGAAAGGTCACTGTGTGTCTGGGAAAATAGTCTCAGGATACGATCCTTTATTAAAGGTCACTATTTTTCAACGGCACTTAACACACACTTGCACACAAATTGAGGCTGGAGGAAAAAAAAAAAAAAAGGAGAGAGAGAGAGAAAAAAAAAACTTGGGGGCTGCCTCGCATTGTACATTGTGCTCGCAAGATTTATGTCTTGTGGTCACCAGCAGTAAACACACACTGCTTCAGTATTAAAGTTCACATTAATCCACCCTTTCCCCCTCCCCCCCCCCCTTTAAATCAGCCTCCCTCTTTGCAAGGCAAACAGTGGCGAGGCAGGACTTTAACTAATCACTTTTGTTTTTCCTCCCTGCTACAGGGTTTACCTTCCCATGTGGTTTTTCCCCCCCTAATTTTGTTTGGATGCTGGCTTTGGTTTGATGTGTTGCTCAGAGGTTTCGGGCTGTTGATGTGAGCTTTTTGTTTTAACTCATCTCTGTGCAATACATTATTACGAACATAGCGTTTACACTAAAGAAGAAATACAAAAAGATACTATTAAACAGTTTTTTGTTGGGTTTTCTTCCCCGAGTTCCACAGTCATATATCACAATGAGACATGCAGTGATTAAAAACAGAAAGCTTTTTTTGCCTCACAGACACATCTGTATTATATTTCTTTATGCAAATGCATTACAAGTAAAATAATTCCTATTTTACACACACAACCCCCCATGACGAATATTTTTTACTCATTAAAAAAAACTTTTGAAACTCTGTTTTGAGTTAATAGGTGAACCAGTTTTAATGAAGATGCCAAATTAATTTCTACAAGAACTGGAAAAATAAAAAAACCTCACCCAGTGAATTTTACCTGGGAAGCAAAGCATACAGTGCTTTGGATTTCCATTTTGTTCCATAATAATATATTTTCAACCTATCAAAAGCACAATAATTTTTTTTTTGCTTAAAAGTTTGTAAAATATACATGTGCAACTGTGAAAACATACCAGGCTTATTGCAACACCTCAAAACAAACAACAAATTTTTTTTTTTCAAGTATGGTAAGTAAAATTTAAATTATTTTGCATGGCCAGCACCAGTATTTGTATAAATACTTCAATCCTTTTGTCTGTTGGGTTTCACCTTGCCAGGGTGGGAGTTGTTAAGGGTGAGCTCCTCTGCAGTGACCACTTCCAAGTTATCCATCAGGCTGGCATTAATCCAGCCAGTCCCTAACTGGGGTGGCCAGGAAAAGTACCAAGTGGGAAGGTAAAGGGGAAATGAGAGAGAGGAGGTAGAAGTGAAACTCTTGAGATAGATGAACCCAGGGGCTGGGTTTAAATTAAAAAAAAAAAAAAAAAAAGTTCTTTTCAAAGGTCACTAAACACACAGGGTTTGGTCATCTTATAAATAGGTATTTTTTAAAAGGGTTTATGGGGATTTTTTGGTGTATATATAAATAAAAATACACAGGCAGAGGTTCAGACTCAGAGGTCCCACCTCTCATCTCTGGAGCAGCCCTGTTTCCCACAATCTCGCTGACATCAATGTGCTCCTGAGGACAGGGAATAAGCATGGTTATCTGCTCCTGCTTCCACAGTCCTCCTCCCAGGACTGGGGCAGGTGTGCTCAGGACCAGCACTCCTGCAGGACATGCCTTAGGCACAGTATTTTGGAGGGGTGCTTTAAACCCAAATTCTCTGCCACTGCATATATGCCTTTGGAAGGGGTTAATGCAGCAGTGAAATTAAGAGGAAAGTACCAGGGGGTGCCCAAACATGCAGGAAAGAACAGGAGCTTTGTGGCGGCATCCCCAAAACTGGCTTTTTAGCTTCAAAATAAACCCCAAAAAATTGAAGGTGAGAGAAAGAGCAAGGAGGATCTTTTTGCCAGTGAGGTAGAAGGGTTTTTTGGTAGGTTGTTTTAGTTGTTTTGTTTGGTTTTGAGGGGGTTTTGTGGGTTGTTGTTGTTGTTTTGGTTTGGTTTTTTAATTTAGGTACACTTGGTTTGCCACAAGAATTAGGGCATTATTCCACCTCCTGAAAAGTCTGTTCCTAATTCCTAGGATGCTTCCAAGCACAAAAAGGGCCTATAAGAATGCTGTTCTCCTGCTAAGGAGACCTTCCAGCACCTCTTTGTTCACAACTTCCCCAGCCAGGGACAAGCTGGTGGCCTCAGACATGGATTGTCCCAAACCAACAGGCGCTCAGGGGAAGTTCCCACTGATGGGATGTCTCAGAAATGCCCACATCTCACAAATAGCATCGCTCGAGGTGCCCAGGCATCCCTCACTGGGGAGCTCTTATGGGCAAATCAATGTCCAGAGCCAGCCCAAAGCCCCAGAAAGAGCAGAGCAGAGATGTTTGGTACTGTAAAGGTGCTTCCTGACAAACAAATCCCCCACCACCACCACATTTGCTCCCCATTTTCCCCCACCTGAGATCTGCCAGCACTGGCTGTGGGGAAGGAGAAAGGATGCAATGAGATCCCAAAGCATTCCTCTCCTGATGATTTTACTGGATGAAGCCACCTCTGCATGAATTACAGAAGGAGCATCAGGTAAAAAGGGCTTCTCCTTGAAATCCCCAAAATACAGCCGGCATGCCAGAGCGGGAATCTCCTGGAATGAGACCCACACAAGTTCCCACAGTTGTGAGCCCAGAACTTCACAGTTTCGGTAGATTTTGATTCAGAATGAAACTGTCTTGGACAGACAGCCAGCATGTGAAAGTCCCCTCTTTACAGATCAATATTGCTTTTGACAAGTCAGCTCCTTGCACCCAGACCAGTGACCCACATGGATCCAGCCTTCCCTTTCTTGGGCAAACAACTCCAAGGAAATCCATAAACCCCATAACCATTTGCATGACACCCCCTGCTTCTGCTGCCCGTTTGAAAAAAATAAAATAAAAACATTCCCATGTGACTCCAACCTGAATTTAGAAAATTTGGGAAGGGAGAGTGCCTGCCTTGTCTCAGTTGCAGCCCTGTACTAAGAAAGAGGAACTGCTGAGTCCTGCTCTCTTCTGCTCCCATCCCACACCAGGGCTGCCCACAGCCTCAGGAGCCTTCCCAAGGTGCAGCCCATCCCGTAGCTGCTTTGGGGAGGCTTCCCACAATGGGGAAGGGATGCTTTGCTTAGGGTTTCATGCACATCCACACCCCCATCCACCAGCCACCCTGACTTAAATTCACAGAAAATGCAGTTTTTGCTTGCAGAGGTTGGTGTTGATGTGTAGTTCCTACAAAGGTTGGTTTCTCAGAGTGAGGCCAGTTACCAAAAAATCTTGGTCTCACTTTTTGGCAGCAACTCAAGATTCTGGACTCATCACTTCACTGCTCTGTTCCCCAGTTTTCCTTCTCCCCATCAGGGCCAGTAACAACTCCTCACCCCTGCATAACAGAAATTAATAATTGCAAGCCACCCTTTTGTCCAGAGATCCTGCCTGAAAGTTTTCAAACTGTTTCACACTCTTGTTATTGTCCAGCACAACAATAATATAAAGTATCATGTGCGGCACTAAATTAAATTCTAAAACAAAAAGTGTTTTTTAAATAAAGTACTCAAGGACATCTTTTCATGGGCTAAGAAGGATGTCCCATTGGAGACCCCAAGCATTCTGGGATCTGCTTGCTCTGGGTGATTCATTTGAGTGGATCTGTCCACCTGCCTAAATATGAGTGCAGGGAGAGGAGATCAATGCACCCAGCTCATTTCTCAGGCCAGAAAAATGCCAGGTGGAGCTGCAACTCTTGCCTGCCCCCCCCCCAAAAAAAAATAAATAAAGCCACTATAGGGTGTCCCTCAGCATCCAGCGTCCCAAAAAACATCACAGGCAGCTACTAGACTGACTTGAAGTTATGACAAAGTCCTGTTACAAATTACTGAAACTTAAGGTTTTCCTTGCAAATCGAGCTCCTTCTGGTTCACAAATTTCCACCTACAAACTTACAAGCATTCACATGTTTGTGTTAGCTTTATTCAATAAAAGCAGTTCCCTTTAAATGGGCAGCAACTATTCACTGGCAAGGATCTGCAAGACCATCTCCAGTACTGTGCTGCTTTGCAGGATGGGGGAGAAGTGTTGTCTGGGGGACCTTTGAGAGTTTTTTTTTCCCCCTCTTTTGCGTCCTTTTCAGCAATACATTTCCTTATGCCCTACTTGACTGAACACCAGATCTTGATGTGAAGTATCAGAAGCCAATCTCTGCCAGAAAGACAGATACTATAAATGGCCAAAGGTCTGATTTGGCACCAAGCAAGCCCTGAAATATTATTTTTAAATTGGCATCTATTTTCAGTCATGCTTCTTACGCTGCTGAAAGAGAATTGATGTCACGCTGTTGGTGCATTTTGTGAGCTCAAGCTCGGTGCCAGAGCCATCAAACTCTAAAGTTAATGCAAGTCTGAAGTAAATGAGCCCAGAGCCAGAGGTTCTGGTTTCTGGCAGGAAAACAAATAAATCTGCACTGCAAATCTGTTCAAATCCTAGCATCCACCTCCCCAGCCAGAAGTTGCTGGGAGAGGCTGCTGTGATCCAGGCTCAGTCCCCAATGTTCAGACCAGCAGCAGCTCTGTGCACTGGCTTTTGCTGAGAAAACCCAACGAGAAAAACTGCATCTCTCTGAGGAACTGGGTGAGAACTGCCTGTTACTGCATCAGGGACAATGCCATCTTCATCCCAGTGCTGGCTTTGATCTGTTATCTGTGATCCAGCAGTACAAACCCCAGTTTGGAGCTCAAAATCCACATTTTCTGAAGGCAGGATAACCTTCCCTAAGAGCTGGCTTTTAGGGACAAGACAAACCTCTTACCACCCCCAGCAGAGCCATTAAACCCTTCATTAATCTGCCAAAAGGGACCACTTGTGGCAAAAAGTTTTATGACCCGTGATCAGGCTGGGGAGGACCACAGGAGAAGGATGCTCAGTGGGTACAGAAAGAAGTTCATTAATTAAATATCATTTTTTGGACACTACTTCCACAAGCTGGATTTGAACTGGTGACCTCCAGCAAGAATATCAGTCCCCTGAGCCCCCCAGTTCCCCTCTGTAAAGGCTCTTGCTTTAACCAGTGCCTCCACACACGTCTCAGCCCTTCCTCTCCCTGTCACTTCACGTCCCAGCATTGACATATGGTTGAACCGATATCCTTCCTCCGCTTCCTCTCTCATTGCTAAATGTCCAGCAGAATTGCACAAAAGCACCCGACAGGAAAGGTCAAGCTGAGTTTCATGCCTGAGGTCTAGGATTACATCAAATTCAACGTTCATCTGTCCTGAGCATCGGGCAAGCACTTCCCAGTTTCAGCCTACTCACAGCCAAAGGAGCAGAAGAGTGTTTCCACATGGGTTTGCCCAACTCTTGCCTTGAAAACCTCATCAGATCATTCCCACATCCCTGTGGGGAGGAGGCTGGATCTCACCTCACCAGGGCTGCACGTGCAGAGACCTACAGAGCTGCCACAGGCAAAATTAAGATTTGCTAACACTCTCTGCACCTCGAGCTTGCAATTCACTACAATATTCCTGACTAAAGAAATAAGCCTGGAAAAGCTTTGAACATTCCCAAGCAGCTTCACGACTGCCTCAGATTCTGCAAACTTGGAATTGAAATCAACATTCAACAAACAAAACAAATTTTTAAAAAACCACTCTTTAAAAAGCACAGGCTTTTGATGAAAATGTTTAGGAAGAGATCTGACACAAAGGGATTTAATCAAAGTCCATGCAGTAATAACACTCTAAAGTTATTGATATGCTTAAGTGGCTCCTAAGTATTCCACAAACATTAATGAGTTTATCTGTACAATCCTCTCACAGATTGAGCTATATCTCTGGGTTAAAACTCCAGATTAAAACTTCCAGATGTCACAAAGCCTCAACTAGAGCCAAGAATTAAGCCCAAGTCTCCAACAAATGCCTTAGCCACAGGAAAGGTGGGCTGAGCTGAGCCAGAGACGAGATGCTTTGATCTGCACCACTTGACTTTTCCCCAGGTGAGACCTTGCCATGCCAACACTTATCTCACTGGCTGAGGTCTCCACAAAATACTTCTCACTGTGACTCCAAAGCAGAAATATTGAGTAATATTGCACCAGCAACATCCATTTCATTTCATTCCCACACCTGCTTCCCCAGCCATCCCCAGAGGAGGTGTTCCCTCCCTGGCCCCCAAGGGCTCAGCACCCACAGCCCCAGGTTTTAGTTAACCTGGGCTGACTTCTCACAGGACCCATTGAAGTCTCTAAGGTCTTACCTGTGTTTCACCAAAAATCTTTTCCTTAAAATAGTTACTCAGATGCTCCTGGGCCCAAAAGCACTGAGTTGCAAAGGAAAAAAGCCTCATTTTTTGCTTCCATGACAGATCAGGTTTTGAGCACGGCTAAAGCTACTGCTAAGGCTATTTCTGATGAAAAGAGAGTATAATCTAAGCAAGATTATCAGGGTTTATAATAATTAATTCAATCTCCAATGCTGAGATCAAGCCACTTGGTTCACCAGCTTCTCCTTCAACACAGGCTGAGCCCAAATCCCATCTCTCCTGCCCCTGGCAGAAGTTGTCCGAGCAAAGCAAGTATGACCAAGTGCTGGAAAGAACAAAATTCAGCTTGGTATGAAAACATGGCTGTCACCCCACTTCCCCTTCAGCTACCTGGCAGAAAGGGGCACTTCCAAAAACTGCAGTTTTGGGCAGAGTTCACACAACTGAGATAGAAAAGTTCTCCCACAGGAGTAGGAAAGAAGCAGCAACACATGGAAAAATTAGTTTCTGTATCAGATTTGCTTGCTAATTACTGGGAAGAGAGGACATACAGTATCAAATCAGAATTATGGGACTAAAGGCTGATGCAGAAACATTAAACCAGTGTTAATGTAGCATTAAAGCACTAGGGGACAAGCTTGTATAGCTTGCCAGACAAAGCAAGGACATCCAACCACCGAGGCAGGTGCACAGGGTCTGTCAGAAAAGGACCTCCCCAAAACAAGGGTCCAGCCCCTCTGAAAGCTCCACACCTGTCCTCAGGAAAACGCACTACCTACCCCCTGACTTGGGAGGGACATCACAAGTCTTATTTTCACCACCATCTCCTCACTGTCAAAGCTGCACTGCAGCTTGAATATCATTACAGGAAGATCTAACAGCTCTACCTACAAACACCTTCAAGATTTGGAAAAGGATATGAATAGCTATAGCTATTTTAAAGAATGAAATTAAATCCTACAGCTTTTAGGCCTGGCAAGGTTGGGCTGAAATGTGTAACATCTAAGAGGTGACCAGCACTTAAAAGAAGTTGTTGTCCTCATTGGACAGGGGAATGAACTAGATGGTCTTTAAAGTCCCTTCCAACCCAAACCATTTTACAGTTCTCTGAAATCAACGATCCACAGCTTCCTGAAGAAGCCAGGGAGGGTAAAGCTGTGGCTACAAAGCAGTGCTAGGGCTGTTCTTCCCATGGCCAGGCATTTCAAACTTGCTTCTGCAAACATGAACAGGTGGGAGTTGTTAGCAATGGTCAGCAGAGCATCACTTGTCGAGTGGCAGCAGATGCTTGTATTACTCAGGCATTGAGAGCAGGGATAGATGTATTGACAAGGCCTGAGCATCCCACAGGTGGCTGCTGAAGAACCAGTGCTATGCATCACTTGAACTAAACAAACGTGAAATAATTAAGATGCAGATTTTTATATATATTCTGGTTTTTTAGTAGTTTACTACTACCCTGGGCAGAATTCTGCTCTCTGTCACCTGAGACCTGAGGGAGAGGAGCCACATAACCCTGCACAGCAGGTCATGAAAACACCAGGAATGCAAGGACAGGGAAAGAACTAAGGAAAATCTAAAGCCCTTACACCTTTCCTGTAGAAATACTGGGTGGAAAATAAAAATAAAGATGAGCTTTGTAAGATTGAGTGTTATTACCTAAACAATGGGTCTAATCCTGGAATGCGCTGAGCATGTCTTGAACCTTTCCCAGCTCCTCCAGCTGGTGTTTGGTGCTGTCTGGAGTAGAAGAGAATGTGCTCTGCACAAAGAGGAGATGCAGTTTGGGCTTGTCCAAGATTTTCCATTTCAAACTCCCACACCCCTCAACTGATAATTTGGGTTTTGATTAAAAAGTATGAGAGTGAGGAAAATCTCAGCCTGCCTCAAAAAGAAAGGGAGCAGGAACTCAACGTAGAGACTGCCCCCAAATGGGTCAGCTTTGGCTTTTCTGCAAAAATGTTGCAAAAAATAGTTTAAGAAGTTGTGTAAGAGTAATCTCCTTGCAGCCAGCTCTGAAGGCAATAAACTACAACAGGATCTGTTCTCTCAGACAACTAATACACACTGAGCTTCCACTTAAGCCATTGGAAAGAGCTACACATGATTCATACGTTATGGATACACTGGGAAACTCAAGGCATTGAGTTTCCAGGGTTCTAGAAGATGAACCCATTCCTAGCAAACAAATGACATTCCAACTCAGGATATTCTATGATTCCATTGCTTTATTCAGCAGACATGGATCTATTGGCCATGAGAAAAGCAACAGTGAGAAGGGAAGGTTGCAATATCTTTAACCCTCTAAAGACTCCAGGCAAGAAAAAGCACAACCTTGACCCACAGCATGGCTGAGGCCAGGCAGATTCCCAGTCCAGCTGGGAAGAGCTAAATGTTTTGCCTTTACTTTGGATGAAATTTGCTGAGAAAAATCTTCCAGAAATCTTTAAAATGAGAAATAGGCATTTAAAATATTAAGATATCGCTCCCTTCCAGCCAAAGCCCACAAAAAAATCCCACAACTACATTTCATTCACACTCTCCTTCCTGAGACTGCAACAGCTGCTAAAATTAGGAGTTGTAGCTCCAAAATCCACAAAGGAGTTAAGATCTTGGTCATAAGCTTCCCAACCCATTATCACCCATTGTGTGATAAACATCTTCCTAAGTAGGCACTCTCCTCTACCCTCAAGCACCTTCTTTAATTGTGTCTTCAGCTAAAAGCAAATCATCCTGCCTCTTAATATCAGGTTTGATTAAGTTAATCTTGATGTGATATCATGAAATAATATTTACTGCTCTCCAATAATTTATGTAAATAGCTTCCCCTTTCACCCCAGCCGTACGGGATGACAGGTGATTCAGTGCTGCTGCTCCATGCTCACATCTGTGGCCAAGGCGGGCGCTTCTGCAGGGCTCCTGATGGATCGAGCCAGCGTGGTAGCAAAACATATGGTCCATCATGAGGACGAAGCCTACCTTCCTCTTTGGCCTCAAAACTCCCAAGCTGCTCCAGGACTGAACAAAAGAATGCTTTCAGGTTTTTTTCCCCCCGGCAAGTCTTTAAGCGGGTATTATTATCGTATTTCATGTTGTATTTCGCCGCTCAGTAAGGAGAGCCCATCGCACACACCGATATCCAGCCACCGCGAGTAGTTTCCAACAGGCTGAGATATCGCTCCTTGCTGACTTGAGCTCAAACCAAGCTCACACCACATTCACCACCACAGCTCCTCACAGATTTAAGAGGAGCCTGAAGTCAGCGCAGACGGCTGAGATAAGGAGGGAGATAAGAGGAACCGCATACACGAGTAAATAGCCACCTGCAATCACGGGTGACTCGCCAGTGAGGAAGTCCAAGCCAAATGCAAACTACTCAAGGCCTCAGACAGGAGATATGGTACAGCAAAAGGAGCTGACCCCAAACCCACTCTTGGAAGTTGAGGTCTCCGGGGATGCACGACCCCACCATGGCAGAGCACGTGCAAAACTTTAAACAAGCTTTAGTAATCCCTGCACTCAGAGCGTGCCTTGGCTTTCAGAAAATGTGTCCCTTGGAGACCCCCATGTGAGTAGAAGCCCCTCCACCCACACTGAGGGCTTGTGTGGGGTCATGATGACCCCATGAAGAGACAGACAGGGACCAGAGAGAAAAAGCAGAACAAGGGGTGTTAAAGCAGCAGTGAAAGGGCACTTTGGGGTGGAAGACTATGACACTTCTCAGGTGGAAGGCTATGACACTTCTCAGGCTGTATTTGAGCTGCATTTACTATCCCACAAGTTCCAGCCCTCTCCCTTCCATGGGAACATCCCCTGCAGCACCAATCTCCCCATCTTCATGGCTCCAGTGCAGAACCCAACTTTGCATGATTTTGAATAACATTTCAAATATCATCAAACCAGTGAGAACCATGAATGCTTCCACCTGATCACAACTCTGAATATGCACTAGACTTTTTTTTTTTTTTTTTTTTTTTGAGCTGCATTTTCTGGGCATGCATTTACAAGACAGAGCACTTTGGAGCAGGCACCTATTGACTGGTAGGAGGGTTAGGAAATAAGCCAAAGGGATAGCAGTGTGTTTTTATTTCTCTTGCTTCATCTACTATAGCTCATGTCCTTTGATTCCCTCTTTAGAGGGTGTTTAAGGCTTGTATAACAGTGCTAAAAACCCCAGATCCTTTCTGCACATAAAACACTAGGCAGCTGCTGGAAAGGCCCTTTTCCTCCTATTACCCCACTCCTTGTGGAAAACGCTTCCATGGCTGCTTGTAACTAAGAATTCCAATTAGTGTCCAGCACAGTGATGATGCCTGTGATCGTGAGGAAGAAAGTGAGAGGGGACAGCTGTCCCCTAGAAACTCGATGGAGATTACCCACTCATTAGTACCAGACCATCGAAACAGCCACCAGATGGTAACAACTTCCAGTCAATAATGTGACATGTTTTGCAATCACCAAATCCCTCTGCAAAAACAGGGCAGGACAAATCTTATTGCCTGAGCACTTGGGCAAACTGGTGGAAAGAGCCGGAGAAGCTTGGCAGCAGCTCCATGCAGGGTTTGTCCACACTTGCTCAGCCCGGCAGCGATGGGAGGGAGTCGGGCAAGCATGAGTGGAGCTCTATCGGATTTGGGATGTTCAGACTTCAGGGAGGACCATGGAGCAATTCTCAGTCCTCTCCTCTCATGCTCTGCTTTTCCTCCACATCAGCACGAGCTTAACGACAATTTCTGTGTCTTGAAGACTGTTCTCAGGCCCATGGCTGGATTTTGGTCATTTCACAATAAATCCAGAGCATCCTTCAACTTCAGCAACTTCCACTGCACACCAGTCCAGCCCTAGCCAAGAAACTGTACATTAGGAATTCCAGCTGTAGGAAAGAGCTGGACTAGGAAAGGCAGCACCCAGCTCATGCAGAGGTTTGCAGTAAAGCATGGTGATCTGTCTTACTCCCAGCTCCAGAGTATTTCTCATCATTGTGAATTTCTCTCAGGCCAGCTGCTTTAAAGTGGATATCCTCCCTTCCTGGTGATCACAAATTAATTAAAGTGGATCACCTGGAAATTAATTGTTCAGAGCAAGTGTTGTCTCCATGAAAAGTCCAGTAATACTGAAACAACATTTAAACAGCACTTGAAAATAAACAGAAGAGAAAGTTTAGAAAGGCACTTGTGTCACATTTTGTTGGGTGTGGGGTTGTTATTATCTCCCCCCCTTTTTTGTCTAGTCTAGGGCTAAATTCTGACTTTCTGCATCTCACCCACACATTTTTGCAGGTTCTGACTTCTGATTTTATTGCACACTGTTCTTTCAGAGCTGGAGCAATGCCCCGTAAGGCCAACAGAAAGATTTTCCTCAACTTCATGGGGTTTTTTGACTTCAGTGGACAATCTATACAAACAGAGAGCTACTGTCACAAGGCACAGCTATGAGAAGGCTCCCATCAGACCTTCAGGTCCACCCAAAAAGACCTCTTGGAGACAGGCAACCATCTACTCCAAAAGGGGTTGCCCCAAACTGAGCTATGGGGACATCAAGCTCAGAATACCACGGGGGTGAATGCCAGATGTCCTCCTAGGTCTCAGCTATGGAACTCAAGCATAGACAAAGCAATCTCTGATAATTTCTACCTGCCAAGATACAGGGAGAGGCTCCTTGCACTGCCTAGGAAAATGGGAGCTGCCCTTGAGGTGTAAAGCGCTCCTAAAATAACAAAATATCTAAACTGCTCCTTCAAAAAGTACCTAAGAGCAGAGACAATCCACGGAGAGCAGATAAAACTTTGCACAGAGAGAGCCTTGAAATCACCAAATCCATGGAGACGCTGCAAAGAACATGAACCCATGAGGGAGTAGAGTGTCAGACTCAACTGACCCCTTCCCACCTGTACCTGGCTTTTAGCTTCACCCTTCATAGCCGAAGCTTTGGGCCACTAAAGCTCCGGCTGCATTTTGGGTCGCAGAGCCAGCTCAAGAGAGGTCTAATCCCAGCTCCTTGGAGCACAGCAGGGACCCCCTCGGCTCTCCCTTGCAACACAAGCAGAGTTGCACCACTCAAGACCCCTGACACAGCATGTGTGCCAAACCTTCTTGCAGCAGCACCTCAAGGTAAGAGAAAAGGCTCAGGTGCCCATCCCGGACACAGAGAGGTGGTGTGGTTTAGCGCACAGCAAGGGCGCGCACGTCTGACTCGGCGCTGCTGTGACAGTGCAAGTCCAGCTGCTGGAGGCAGAATCTGCACAGGCAAAGAAAACCCAGGGCAGGGTCAGGGAACAGCCCTGGGGAAGCCCGGGCCATGCAGGCAGGGCTGGGATCTTGCTCCATAACTCCAGCTGCGGGTACCTCTGCATCCATTGCGACACTTGGCAGCGCTGCCAACGTGGCCCCGTGAAGCCTCGCACCTCCCGGCTTTCGCACAGCAAACGATTGCTCGGCAAGCCATAAACCTCCCAAAAAAGCCACCGAGCTGCACAAAAGCCTTCTCCCAACAGATGATTCGCACCAGCCCTGCAGTCTCAGCAAGTGATACAGTGTCATAAAACCCATTCTCATGCTATTACAAAACTCCTCACCAACACCCGCCGCTGCCCTGCTCGGGTTTTATTTGCACCTTACCCGAACAAGGAGGGTACGTTCCAGTTGCACAAAATGCAAACGGGGAGCCCTGGGCCATTTTGCCACCCACGCAGTTAATTACACCTTTGACAGCCAGCAAAGGGCTGGGTGTAGAGGATCCAGGCCCTCCCGTGGCTCGCAGAGACACGAAGACCGGGAGGCACATCCCACCAGCACCCTGTATCATGAGCTGGGTGAGACACGAGTTAATTTTTACAGATTGGGTATTCATGAGTCTTAAAGGAATTCCCTGGGGTTTTTCCCCCAACTCCAAAGCTCACACACACAGGGATTGTGCTTTCTTTGTATAGGTTACTTTGAAGTAAACTTGGCACATGAAGTTTTCAAGCCTGTGTTGTCAGAGCTGAATGTCAGGGGGGTCAGAACTAGATGGTCTTGAAGGTCCTTTCCAGTCCAAACCATTCCATTGTTCTGTGAAAGCTATTTCAGTGAGAACCCTTCAGACAGTTATAACCAGGTTCTGTGATCTAACCATTCACCAAATTCCTCTTCACTCCCCAAGACAGACTTCTTTCTTTCTCAACCCTACTAGGTTTAAAGGCAAAAGCAGTGCCTGGCATAGAGAAAGAAAAATAAGCATTGGCCTGCTACAAACCTAAATTTATGGCACTTCTAGGGTCTGGTTTCAGTGAGCAGTTCCCTTTCACTCAAGTCCTCCTTCTCCAAATCATTGCTCTCCCAATCATTAACTCAATCTCTGAAAAATTAGGCTTTGTGTTTTCTGTACAGAAATCTCATTCTGAAGAAAGGCCAGCATGCCTGCACAATTTTCTTGTACTGTGAATGTGGTGGGCACAGAAGAATTAAGAAAAATATAAACCTTCTAAATAAAGAAGAGCCTACTTGATTAGCTGCTAATTGAGAGCTACATGGCTCTTACTAATGAAAATTTATTTCTAATAACATGGGGGATACAGGCACACAGAAGCCCTTGTCAGCTTGGTCTTTTTTTTTTTTTAATAGTAGTGCAGTTGCATTCCACATACATTAATGTTATACCCAAGGAAGGGAAAAGACAAGATGAAGCTATCCAGAGCTTTTGTCTTGGCTCCTTGCCATGACATCCTGAGGTTGATGTGTGCTTGCTGCCACTGGGCTTGTCCTCTCTGGCAGAGGCTTGGGGAGTGGTGGGAAGAGATGATAGGAGAGGACAGTGTTGGCCACCCTAAGTCTGTAATTGACTGACACAGCTGCTTACGGAGTGTTACTGCGCAAAGGGGAGTGTTCACAGCAAATTGGGTTGCTTGGAGTAACCCAAACCACAGGTTTAGGTTCACCATTAAGATTTCCCTGTCCTTCTGGCCCTCAGTGAGCTGAAGCTCCAGCAGACGGGTGCTCCAACCCAAGGGGCTGTCCCATGCCACAGACACCCAAACCAAGGTTTGGTGCAGCAGGAAAGTTTGCCAGACAGACCTGCTGGAACCCAGCATCACCCTAAACCATCAGCAGGGGTGGCTGCTGTGGGTTCCCACCCTAAAACCCCAGGTTTTACCCTCTGATACACCCTCACTGCCCCATGACTCCAGATGTGTTGTCTAATACAAGACATTTTGGCTGATAGTTCTCAGTTGACCATGCAGTTATTTCCTAGAGTGGTAGGTCATCATCTTAATTTCTAGGGAAAATCCTAAGAAACGGTGAGGGGGAAGAAGGCCATGGTCTTATAGGCCTCAGTGGGACATTTCCCAGCATGTTTCTACTCCTAGAGTTGGTGCCCCACAAAGACAAGACAGGCCAAATACTTGAAGGTCCTCAAGCTTTATACTTGATATTTATTTCCAATCCACCAGGAAAAGGGACTTTTCCTGGGCTGGAAATAGGCACCACCATCTTTACCAAAACCATTTCCATGGACTTGTACAAGCAGGCTCCCAGCACTGAAGGCAACAGGTCCCCATCACAAACTACCTCTGAAGTACTGAAGTCAAAGAAAGTTTTACCATTATCAAGCAATTTTTAAGCTTCTCTGCATGAGTTAATACTCAAATAACATGGGCCTATATGGGGCAAAATTCAGGGGTTTTATTGGTTGTCTAGAAACAGGCATTCATGTACTAAAGTTTCACCATCTAATATGCAGCTTATCTCTTCAAATCTAGGATTTACCTCAAGTGAGATCAACACTCAAAATATTATTTCAACGTATAGGTGAGCATGATCCAGTTTCAGCAGAGGCTTGAAATACCTGACCTACCCATATTTTGCATGTGTTAAAAATAATCTACAATAAGCATAAATCTGATGGACTGAATTCAGATTTCAATGTGAAGTTTCATGAGGTTGTTATTAAAAAAAAAAACCAAAAAACTCTGAAGAAAACTTCTCTGTTGGGGTAATTCCCCCAGCTCAGCACAGCACCAAGAAAAAGTAATTCATCCCAATAGGAGCTGGGATCCAGCCACAACATCTTGAAATGGATCCAGATCTGCCCCCCCTCTTCTTGGGGGATGAAAAGACACAGGTTTTCGCTCTGACCCAGCAGAGAAGAGGGGCAGAGGTAGCTCAGATGTGGGGTTGCATCTCAGTCCCTGTGAGAAGGTTGAGCTGTTTGTGCAGGGAGTGCTGGTCCTCAACCAGGGCTGAGCTGCCACATGGACCTCTGTGTGCACACTCACACCACGCATTAAAACACAAAAGTAACACTTTCTCAGACCTCTGGATATTTTACTTCATCTCAGTATCACTTACAGCCACCATAAATCAAGCAGTCTGCCCCCTCTCCTGCCCTAATGTTTTATAAACTGCAGAAAGTTGGAGTATTTTTTGGCCCAGCAGCCTACATATCCCATAATAAATGCCTCTCCTAATGTTGCTTTATTTTATCAATATTGCCAGACTTCTTAATGGGACTCTAAGCTCCTGACTAACAAAATATATTGTCTGTCATATTCTGTATTTACTTTTCCTGCAAAGAACAATGATGCTCTATCAGCACCAGGGCAGGGTAACGGAGGTCAGAGCCCCTTAATTGGAAAAACACATGGTCTGACCAGTCAGCCCCAGACCCCAATGGGTAACCAGCACCCCACTCACAGCCACCCTTTTTGGGGCTGGGACATACCCCTGCAAGAGGGGCTCAGGCAGGTGATGCCCTGTTTCTCCCAGGTGGGAAACAACACCCAAAGGATATTTTACAGCGCGTCACGGATGAGTTTTGGGGGAAGGCAAAAAAAACCCTCCAGCCAGGGTAGCACAAGGTTGGCTTGCCTTCAGGAAACGCCTGGTTGTATGCAGCAGCTGTGGTGCGAGTAGTACAACAAATTCACTTACTGAATGACAACAGCTTTATTGGCAAGCCAATTCAATTAAAGCCACTGCAACCAACAAAGTCGCAGGCAGCGCTCGCCGCATAACGAATATGGAATCATGCCTATGTTTCCCCAAGTGCCCTCAGCCCTCCCTGTCCCTCTGCATGAGAGGGAAAGGGATGAATGAATTAGGCTCAGATGATGGTAATTAATGGCTTGGCTGTCAGAGAGGCATTTTGTCGGCCCAGTGGTTGAAAGCTCCGTATTAGAGATAAAGTCCCAGCACTGCTCAGACAGGGCAGCCCTCCTGCCGGCACGGTGGGGCAGTGCTGGGCGGCATTGATCAGCCTTGCCTGCTATTGATAGGTAAATAATATGTTCATTTTTCATCTTCACAAAACACGTCCTTCGGGCTACGGTTACGGGAGTTCTGACATGAGCTTATTAAGAAAAAAGTATCCTTAACGCTGGGCTAAACACAAAACAAATATTCTTATAAAATATACATAAGAATTCATTTTAGCCTTCAGTGACATAGATAAAACCTGGATTTTTTTTCTTAACACTAAAACTTTGCTTTCCAAGGCAACATTTGAGACCTCTCCTGCATATGCATGCATGAGCTGATATGATTTTCCACCACCACTGAAATTACCCAGGTTTCATTTTTTTCTGAACCATGACGAATATTTAAGTGGTCCTGCCCAGCTAAAATGTCAGGGGTACCGCTTTCCCCAAAATTTCAGTAAGGGAAGAAAATGAATCTTAAGTCTCAAAATAATTTTGCAAAGCTTCTCTCATTAACTCATTTATGAATAAGCTTGGGAAAAAAAAAAGAAAAAAAAGAGGGTACTGAAAGCTTCTGGGCAAACCCCTTGAAGCCACAGAGAGTTTTGGTAACACAGCAGCAGGGTCGGAGCAGACCAGCACCCAACCCTGCACATCCATGGGCACATGTCCCACCTAGAGCAAGCCTAACTTTGCTCCTGGCTGGTGGTACCCACCTCCACCCCTTCTGGCATCCCCCTTGCTACAAGCAGCAACCAGGCCTCATTAATTCTAATTTTTCTTTCCATGGAAAGAAGAAACCCTATAGAGATGTCTTCCTGCTCTCTCTCCCTCCTCCTCACTTCCAAAACCCCAAATCTAGCTTGACAGCCCCAAACCCCACATCTCTTTTTAACCTGGAGCAGAGGTAAATTGAATTCAAAGCAGTGACCAGGAAGCAGAGGGTGTTCTGGGCATTTCCTCTAGTTTTTTGTTATGAAATTGTTATGAAATAAACTCTCCTCTTTTCAGAGCACACCAATGTAATTGCCTGACTGCTTCCCGTGTCAAAGTGACCAATACTTTCTATGCCTCTGGGAATGTAAAACTGAAGAAAACATCACTCATTTGGACATTCATTATGTGACTCGTTATTGTACATTAAACATTTGTATCCTTAAAATAATGGCCTCACTATTACCAGCCACAAGATTCCCACTTCTCCCTTCAGCTCAAAGAGGAGGGCGTCGCTGCAGCTCCAGAGGGGTGACACCCAACACTTAGGGACCATCCCTCTAAGTGGAAAACATCCCTGCTTTGTTTGTGCTGCAGAAAAAGAGATGCCTTTTCATTTCCAGACAGCATTTCAATATTCATTAAGCAGCAGCCTAATGGCACAATCCTTAATCGCTCAAACAAGGACTGATGAGTGCGGCTCGGGTCCGCAGGAGTCAAGGGTGATGTTTTAATGGATAAGCCTTTATCTTGCCATCCCGGCTGCTGGAGTTACTCAGAAGCTAAAGCCTGGCGCCCTGGGCCACAGATGGGAGGGCACAAGAAGGAGTAGCCAAAATAACTTCTAGATTCCCTCCTATTCCTCCAAGGTAACACCACCAGCTTCACGCAGAGCTGCCACTGGCCGCAGCAGGAGCACAATGGCTGAATCCAGGCTGGGTGGATAGCGGGATGGGCACCTAACAGTGCGCAGCCACGCTGGCCTGGGCAATGACTCATTCCCTCAGAGAGGCAGTCCCGAAACAAGCTTGCATTTGGCCACAGCCACCACCAGGCATTTTCAAACCAGTCCAGCCAGTTGTGGCGTGAGTTTGCCAAGAAATGCATAAAGCTGACCTTTGCTCCCCTTCAGAGGGGAGGAGGATGGTTTGTGAGGGAGATAGAACAGGACTGTGGTGCCTTCAAGTACGAGGTGATACAACCCCACCAAAGGACAGGGAGAGCCATGAAGCCTGGAGACAGATCCTTGTGTCCCAAGAGACCTGGGTTGAGCTCTGCACCACGCAAACAGTCACAGGCAGCAGCAGCAGCTGTGGGCATCCCCCAGCTCCAAACCCTCCCGGCCCATCCTATGTAGGGAGGCCATTTCAACAGCAAAGTCCAGCTATTTGACACAGCCTGGTCTTCAGTCACCACATTTGCTTCTGCAACTTCCCTGCTACTTCCCCAAGGCAAAGAGGAATTAACCCATGGCATCATCCCTGACTCACCAGCGAGGGAAGCACCAGGCACGGCACAAAGCTGCACATCAGAGAGGCTGAGCATTCCCTCCCTCTCAGCACCTACAAGAAACACTGATGTCTCCAAGCAATGTAGTTTGGCGATTTGTTTTTAGTTTATCAACACTTAGGGACCACTAATGAACCTCAAACTCCCAAGGTAAACCTGCCAGAAACTTAAAATGTTCTGCCCACAGTAGCATTAAGGTACAGCCTTTCCCAAAACCAGGAATTTCAGGTACAGAGAAGAAAATAAAAGTATTTCTGCCCAGAAAAACAGAGCAACACATTTTCCCACAATGACTAGCCCAGCACAGAACATGCCTGCAGCTCTGGAGCTGCCTTCAAAACAGCACTGCACAGCCATGCACACTCCTAACGCCCAGAGTATTTCTCTTGCCCAGATCAAGGGCTCAGCTGAGCCCTCAGTGCCAGTGAGCAGAGAGGTTTTCCAAAATCCTAATACATAGCCCACACTAAGCTTTCCCCTCTGGCAAACGTGGGAGAAGGACTCTGATATCACAGATAGAGCAGATGCCATCCCATGGGCACAGGGAGATCCTCAAGAGAGAACACCTCTCTGCAAAGAGCTGGAATCTCAGAGACAGGAGCGCTTTAAAGAGCAGCAGGTACAGGAACCACTCACCTACCCCGTGGAGAGCAGCTCCCTGCTGAACCTCCTGTCCTTCCCGTCGGGAAAAATCCACAGTGGTCACGTAGATGAGGTGCCCCCTGAGGCTCAGCATGGTGCACAAGGGAAGTTCAACTGGAAGCACCTCACAAAAGTCTCCATCCTCTGTAAGGTCGTCCTCTCTTTGCTCCCAAAGCAGCACAGCTTTGCTTCCCCACATCCAGAGCTTGCTGGATACTCACAGTAAGCTGGCACTTCTAAGCACCAACCTTGCACAACCCCAGGGGGAGTTTGAGCCCAACAATGTCCTTTCCTGAGCCAGACAAATTGCAAATGAAGACCACAGGCAGCAGCTCTCAGGCACAGGCCAAGGAGCAGAGCCAGCTAAGGCACAAGCAGTAGGCCACACCGGGCAGAGCAGATGGGGGTGAGCCCCCAGCTGGCCCCAGCACCTCAAACAGTGCAGGGAATCCCAGAACACCCAGAAAGCATCAAGGCAAACCCCCAAAACTTGCTGCTAGCTGTACCTTCCAGAGCTGTGAAGGACACTGAGGCCATACAGACAGCACCGAGACAAACCCCAAGACTCGCTGTTAACCGTGGCTTTATGAGGGGCTCTAATCAGCACAACGAGGAGCACCTGGAGAAGGGGCAGTGCCCCACCTGAGGGCAATTAGTGAGGGCAGCACGGCCACAGCTGACGGGCATGAACATCCCTGGCCAAGCAGGGCAGCCCTCAACGCTCTCTGAGCACACAGGGTGATTAGTGGGACAGGTGTCTGAATATTAAAGGATGTAGCCTTGTCTCTTACACCCTCTCCATCTCTGTCCCCAGCTCTCAGCTGTTCCTACCCAGGGCCCTTGGGTGGGTCCTGGCTCGTCCCTGGAGTTGTGAGAGGAGCCTGTGACCTGCAGCCAGCTCTGCCCTTACAGGTCAGCCCTTATGGGACAGTGAAGTCCGAGCGAGTGCTGGTATCACCCTTGGCTCATCCCCCATCACTGAGCAGCTGCAGCCTCACTGATATTCTCCTAATAGAGACAGCATTGTCCACAAATTTCCCAATTAAAATCATCCAGTTGTGTTTTGGGGACACGAACTCTTTTTCCTGCTGAAGGTAACTGCATCAGCATGCCGGTCCTGGTCTTCACACCCAGTAGAAATTCTTGCAGAAAACCTTTGCAGAGCACAGACTTGGGTTGAGCAGTAGGGAGGACAGACTCCTTCAACCCAGAATTTACAGAGATCCCCAACAATTAAGTTTTTTGAACCATCAGCACTGTTTTTTCAAATAGATGGGGAGCTGTGATGTGCTAGGAGCTCACCGCAGTCCCGAAGTGCAGCACCTCATGCCGAGCATTGCTGCCCTACCTCTTGTGCAACCACCAGAAGCATTGAAGAAATGGAAGAAATTCCACAGAATTTCGGTGGAAGGTCACCAAGGAGCCCTCGGTGCTCACCTCTAATTGAAAGAGAGCTGTCCTGACCTCACTTAAGGGAAAGGGGACATCCCACACTGGCTTGGGAGGCCTTTTCTTCATCCTCCCTGCCCGTGGGTTTCTCCCCATGGCCCTGTGCAGCCCATGGGCCCAGCACCTAATTATAAATAATAATGTAAACAAAAAATATATATACATAAATAATATAAACATTATAAATATATTATTAAGAATAATAATACGACTATATTATAAATAAGAATATAAACTAAACATCCTCACTTCTTCTAAAAAAAAATACATAATCTACACCTGCTTTAATCAGAGTTTAAAGGCATTTGGGACTCTGAAATTATAGATGGTATTAAAAGAGGCATTGCCAAACTAAAACTCCCCATCCTTTTAGCGACCCTGAAAAGAGATGGGGGGAAAAAGCCATGCTGAGGGAAAGGTAATGTTTTCCACCAAACTGCCAAATTATCCCTCAACATAAAGCCTTAAACAACACTGGTCAGGAGGGAGCAGCTCACCATACCGGCTGCTCCGCTCCCTGGATTTGGCAGGGGCTGCTTTCTGAGAGCCTGATGCTTAACCATGGCAGGCTGAGCATCCACAGGGCACAGCCAAAATACGCCAGTCATTAACTACAGGTTAATCATATTTACTGCAGCTCTGTTGTTCCAAGATTCTCAGACAAAGGCTAAATTCAAGAAAACTTAAAAAGGAACAGATCTTCGGAGCTGATTTATTGTTAATGCAATTAGGATGAGGGAGAGAATCTAATTACCAAGGACTCTCACTTCTTCCCCCCCACAAGCTGATTTAAAGAGTAAGCTCCCAGTGTAGTAACTACTTTCTGGTTTACTTTACTTCTTAGCACAGCAGTTGTTGGAACAGCTTCAGTGTTTTCTCAGCTGCATTTTTATTTCAGTACTAAAGAAGGGATGAGACAATTCGGACATGTCAGAGGAGAGGAAAGATGTGTAAAAAATAAAGGCACTAGCTTGGAAAAAACCACCCCCAAAATGTTTCAGAGGAGTTAAAAATGCACCTGAAGCTGCAGTGTGGTGGAGAAGAGGCCAGAAGAACAGGTCATGCATGTGGCTGCCCCGCACTTCCCAGAAGCACACGTAGGAAAGCACTGCTGGAGTGCCAGGATGGTTTGCCCTCGGGCCTATCCCATGCAGATAAGTAATCCTGATGGGAGCCAGTAGCACAAATCCTTGTGGTTAGCCCAGCTTGGTGGCACGAGGTCTTTAATCTGCGGCAGGGGGGTACGAACAGGGGCAGTGGGCAGTGGCCAGGCTGCAAGCCCAGCACTGACAGGCTGGAGCTGAGGCAATTAAAGCACATTAAATAATAATAGTAACAAAAATGCAAGGCAGCTGCTGAGCTGCACACCCTCCCAGCCACCCCAAACTCCTGCAGCGAGCACCTCGACCATCCATTGCAAAAACTCCTGCAATTCCGAGAGATACGGTGTGTGCATCTTTAATTACTGCTTATTATTTATCTCTTCACAGGCTTGGACTCCAGTTCTTGAAAGACTTCCCTGTGTGTTGCAGAGATACTCTCATGCTGGTATTTTTATGATTCCAAATGTGGCAATGAGTATGTGAAAGTGTGAGTTCACTCCCATCCCTTACGTAGCCCATGAGGAGGGAGGAAAAGGGGTGCATTGGGGGCCCGTTGACCTCCTTGGAGAGTGGTTGTGGGGGGTGGGTGGGGAGAAGAAGAGGAAAGATGCTGAGCAGAGGGCCAGGGTGGGATGCAGACGATGGATAAACGTGCATCTCCAGCAGCCCAAACTCTTCTTTGCTCATCCGTTGGACAAAGGCAGGGCAGGAGAGCTTGGCACTGCTTGCAACAAAACAAAACAGATAAAAACTCCAAACATGCAACACGACACCTTAAAAGCATTCCCACAGCCCTTTGCCGATCCACCTAAATCCTGACCTTGAAGAAAACACCCCACCTTGTCCCTGGCTCCGGCAAGTCGTGCCAAAACCTGCCAAGCAGTGTGGGGACAAGGGCCCCAGCCACGGGGGCTCCCGGTGGGAGGAGCAGCACATCCCAGCTCGAGCCATCGGCAAAGATCATCCCCTTCCTGGCTCTGCCTCCCTGGCCAAGGAGGAGTCACCTCTGCCTTCTCACTGCAGTACAAGAAGCAACGTGAAAATTTAAAAAACCAGTAGGATCAAGTATTTCCAGGATTCCCGCTGATTTTGAGGCTGCTCGCTGATTTTGAGGCTTCCTCCTTAAATCCACCTCAGTGCAACTCAGAGAGGGGTTCACTTGCTTCTTTTAGAGAAGAAGAATATAGGGATGCATGAAAGGAGAACTGAGCAGGCCCTGGTCTGCAGACACCTCTGCTGCTCCAGCCCCAGGGCCGGGGGTTACTGGAGCAGGTGAGAAGTCAGAGCTTGCCTCATGCTCATGGTAAGGTGTGAGGGAGGTATGAAGCACCTCTGGAAAGACATCTGGCACCAAGCAGGACCTCTGCCACAGTCTTTAAACAAAACCAAACCAACAAACCAAACAAAAAACATACCTGGAAAGATTCTCACCTCGGCTGGATGTAGCCAGGAGCCCTCAGCCAGCTGATCCACTGCAGGCAGCACAGGAATGAGAGGGAGCACCTGTAAGCGAGTACGAGACAGCCACTTGTGCTGCTGCAAATCAATAATTCCATGTTTCCCAGCTCCTTATCCCCAATCACCGCAGCACACACAGCGAGTACGCCCCAGCTTCATCCAGCCCCATGGCACCTCCAGGGAGCTGCAGTCCAGCCACACCAGGAGCCATCTCTGGAGGGATGGAGAGCCAGATACTGGGCATCACTCCATCCTGGATAAACCCTCCCTGCAGCCTTTCCAGAGCATTCCCAGTGATGGAGAATAGCAGCTCCTGGGAGAGGCCAGCTCTCTACTGGTGCTGATCCCTGGGCCTTTCTGGTGGTGCAAGGGGTGTGAGACACAAACACACCACCTGCTCCCAAAAGCTAAGGGTTTTCCAGGGACAAAACACAAGCACAAGCACAAAGGGACACAGGGCTTTTTGGTTGTTTTTTAAATTTTTTTCCTAAAGCAAGGTGCTGTGTGATATGAAACGCTCTTCCCAAGGGCTGCTAGAGCCACGCATGGGCACAGACCTGCACTTAATCTCCCGGGGAGCTTTTACAATCCCTTTCCCAACTCGCTCACCAGCTTTGTTTTCCTACACGTCGCCCCTTATCTGCGCTCGGCTGCCGGAGAGTGACTCCGGGATGCAGAAACACGGCTGTTCCTCTCCTCTCCGTAATTGCCAACCGCAGGGAAGGACATCCTTCCCCATTTCACAGCCCCGGAGCTGCGTAACCACAACCGCCTTCCCGGCGGCGATAGCGGCCGGCGGGAGCTGCGGGAGCCGGAGGATTTCCCCCGTGCAGATGTTCATCCCCGCCGCCCACGCCGTGGTTTCGCGGGGACAACCTGGGGGACCTGATAAAGCAGCCGGGTCCGAAGGATTTATGAGGCTCCTGCTCCTAAGTCGACGAGGAAGGGGAGGTTTAGGGGGTACGAGGCGAGCTGGAAATGGCATGGAAAAGTTATCGCTGGGGTTTGTCCACGGGCTTCATATTGCTGTGATATTTATCCTTGAACTTCCCACAAAGTTCACTTTGGAAATGACAAGTGAAAGTCTCATCACTGCACAGCCAGGTGATTTTTTTTTTTTTTTTTGCCACGTGATGCTCCAGGTGCTCCTATGCAGATTCAGGAGGAGGTGGGGGAGAAACACTACTAAAACACCTCTTTTTATAGATCTGTGGATGAGGGTATGGCCTGCTCTGTTAGAAAAGGTTGGTCTGTTGTTGTTTTTTGGGGGTTTTTAATGGGTGTTTAGTACTCTGTGCAACAAGTGCTGAGCCCCCTCAGTGTGCCTGGCCAGCAAAGCCCCATAAATATTCCCAGGCTAACTAACCCATGGCCCCATACAGCTGCCCAGATGGACCACTAGCCCTGTTAGCTGCTGGATTTATGATTCTTAAACAAAATAAAAGGGCACACAAGGATTTATTTTCTTTTTTTAAAAAAAGGTTCCCTCAAAGCCAGGAGTCTTTTACTCAGGGCCCAGCCAGGCCGGTGCCTGACACAAGCTTTACCCACCACTATTTTATGGTCTTTGCTGGCTGGGGGCACCCATGCTGCTTTAAGAAGCAGCAATATTCCTTGTAAACGGTGGTTTGGAAACAAGTACTTGATTGTCAGAAAGAGGATAAGGAGGCAGCCTTGGGATGAGAAACAAGTTTCAAAGCACAGCTGAGAGACCCTGTCCAAGCTCAGCCTTTGGGGTGCAGCTGGAGACCAGGGTTTTCCTCAACAGATTAAAAACGCTGTTATTTCATGCCCTGAGCTCCAGGCAGCAGCTGAGGTGAGGGAACAGAGCCTGACCCCAAAGCCAAGCTGCAGAACCCCCACCCCATCCCCCTTTCATGCCCACAATTGGAGAGACGCTCTCCAATGCCACAAAATAAATAAAATCCCCAGGTTTCAAATGAACATATTTACCTGGTCTCGCTGTTTTACTCAGCCCGTGACCTCTGCACATTATACAGGAGAGCAGTACAATGCCCCTCTGAAAAGCAATCTTCCAGGGTAGGGCTTTTTGTTTTATTTTCTACATTTGAAAAGACAATTCCAGGCTCCGGATGGCTCCGGTTTGCAGGTAGCAGAACCAGCCCTTTTGTCTTTAAGGATGTGAAACAAGGGTACCACATTTTCTGTGCTTTTTTGAACAAGTCCTGACCTTTCAACCCTAAAGCTGGATGGAGAGTGGGCCTGGCATTCGGAGGCTCTTGTTTTTATTTGTCCCAGCTGTCCCCACCTTTCACGTCAAGTCCTTCTCCTGGCTCGAGAGTTTAACCTCCAGCATGTGACAAACAGCAAGGACAGAGCCAAGGGCAGCGATTACACCATCTTCCAACTTCAGAGGGGAGGGAAAAATAACTTAAAAAGGCTCCAGGAAACAAGAAATGGCCAGGAAAACCAAACTCAGCAGATAAGGTTAAGCCTCAAATCACTCCCATTGTGAAGAAGTGCCACAAGCAAAGCACCCAAAAGTCTCGTTGTCCCTTTGCCACTGAATGTTTTCTGTGACCAACATCAAGGCAGCCCAGAAGGAGATGCAACACAGAGGGCAGGGAGCGGGTTGTCCAGAAAATCCCAAACACAACACAGATGGGACATCAACCCAGTGCTTGTCCTCGACCCACAGGGCACCAGTGTCAGAGCTGAGATGCACAGGGACCCAGCCAGCTGCTCTGGAGATGAAACACTTAAAACACACCCCAGGGCAGGGTCTGACCCTGTTTTACACCACTGAAACCCCACTGCAATGCTGCTGGGTTTAACCACGGGCTCCCCATCCGAACCCAGTGTGAACATATCCTCTCCTGCCCCCCATCAGCACCAGCTCCTTCCTCCCACACCCAAACCACCGCTCAGCATCCTCAACTCTGCCTTCAGCAGCTCCTTCATGGCCTGACTTACTTTCTTCTTTTTTATTTTAAGTACACAGCACAAAAAACCACACACAGGCCAACTTCAGAGATATTCCCACTAGAAAAATTAAATACTCATAATGCTTTTTTAAAGTGAATTGGGCCCCTTAATTTGCATCTTATAATAAGGATGTTATCATACTAGTTTATGGCTCAGCTCTTTAGTTTCTATCTCTCAGGGGCTAGATTTCCCCTCATGAGTTCAATAGATGTCTGTGAACTAATGTAATTTTTTAAAAGGCTTTTCTTCCGTATTAACATTACAACCTTTATGAGTTAAAGGTTTTCCTTGCCAGAGCACGGGGTGTGTTGGAATTCCAGAGCCAGGCTCCGTACCTTCCAGAGAGGATGCTGCAGCCTGGGGTTAATCCTGGGCAGAGGGAGGGAACCTTCCTCACCTCCCCACACCGAGCCCAGCTCTCCAGTGTGCTCCAGCTCTTACATTTAGCTTAATTATAAAACATTGTCACTCGAATATTAAAATAATGTTTAATACACAGAAGGGAATAAGCCAGTCCGGAAAAATGCATAATTTCCCTGCACCTGCCCTGCTCCTCGCATGCAATGAGCTCTGTTCTTTTCCTCCCTCTCTCCTGACTGCCTCCCACAGCAATGCTGGGAATGCACTTCCAAGAGCTTTCAAAAAGCATTTAAAAGCCGAGGGGCTTCCCCATCTCCGCACCTTCCAGCGGCGCCCGTCCTCTGATCCCCTCACCCTCGGGAGGCGGAGCAAGGCCAGGGTGGGATCTCTCTTCCAGCCCCACACCTGAGCAGCAGCACCCGGGTCTTCAGGAGAGGAAAAACAGCAACAACTTGCCTAAATCCCAGAGGACGTTTTTAAACTTGCCCGAATTAGGGCCCAGGGGCGGATGCTTGGTGTTTCCAAACAGCCGGGCTCCGAAAGCGCTCAAACACGCTGCGAGTAGGAGCGATGTCGAAAATGCCAGCCCCTGCTTTAATGTACCCCGGGATCATTCATCACCTCCACACCTTATTTTATATTGCCAGGCGCTGCTTTAAATAAGCTTTTTTTTTTTTTTTTTTTTTTTTTCCCCTCCCCTTTAATCACTACAGCTGCCGAAGGTGCTGTCTCTTCAGCAGGGGAGAGAGAGGAGGGGAAAAAAAAGTAAGAAAAACAGCTAAAGAGGGATTTTAGGCAACAAAAAAAGCCAACGGGAGCAGCCAGGTGCAGAGCAGTTCCCAAAGGGATGCTCCTCCCCAAAGCCTCCAAACGGAAAAGCCAAAGCCCAGGGGAGCATGCCAGGCAGGCAGCAGGGAAAAGGAAGGAGACCATAAAAAATAAGTTTTGTCGATGGTGGAATTAGGCGTGCAGGGGGTTTTTGGGGATGGCAGTGCAGGCAGGGACCCCACTGCCCACCAGCAAGGGGTTTCATGGGCACAAGCCATGGAGCAAGGGCTGCCAGAGGACACCCTCAGCCCACAGGGAAGGGGGACAGAAGTGTCACAGCCGCCAGGCTCTGCTCGCCGATGTAGAGCTGCAGGAGGAGGTCAGGGAAAGGACAGACACTCGAAGAGAAAAAAGGTTTATTTATCCATCCCCTGCTCCCTCCCTGCCCAGAGTGTCCCAGGTTTCCAAGGGCACACATAAAGAGTGATCTGGCACCCCTGTAGGCACTAGGAGCACGGATGCAGATACTCTGGAAGCAAATTCAAAGCCCCATTTTCTGCTGCCTGCAGGTGTCTGTCATGGGAGGCCCCTGACCACCACCACCTTCACCCAACCTCTCATGCACAGATCCAGAGAAACCTGAGGGAAAGGGTTAAGCAGCCTGTGGATGCTCTGCCTGTGCACTCACCACCTGGAGCGGCTACGCTCACAACTGGGAACCATTAAATGTTTAGCATGAGCTGGTGCAGGTGGTGGAGCTTTTGGCTGCGGGCTCTTTGATGCACCGGGCTTGGCAAGCTCTGGGCGTCATCTGCCAGACCACAGGGATGACCCAAGGCCACTCCTCTGTCAAGGGGCCCCTGGCACTGGGGTCAACCCCTCATCAGCTCTGTGGGGTTGGGCAGGGGCCTTACTGCTCCATCTAAACCCCGTCACTGAGGAAAAACTCCTGCCCAAGCCTGTGGGGGGTTAAGCTGAGCCACACCGTGCTGGGGGAGGAGGGGAGGTCCAAAGGTACCACCTTCTTGATGCCATTTAAATTGGGATGCTGTAAAACGTGAAAATAACTTGAAAGGCAGTAGCCCTGTTTTATTAATAGCAAGTATTTATTAGCCTCCTTGATTTACAGTACGTTTCTGAAAGTCATCAGTCCATCACATTCTTCAGCACAGGGGCTGAGGAGTTTTTCTTGGTCAACACAATATGGAATATAGATCCGAATATGAGAAGCCAAATACAACCTTCATTTTGCATGCACATATCCCACCGATGGGAGGCCCGTAAATGAGTCCTGTATAGCCCTTAGACACATGCAGACATTGGGGGAGAGGTGGGAGCTTCTGTACATCACCACTGGAAACCCGGAGGGTCATGGAAATCGCCAGGGAAGAGCCATCAGGGCTGGACCAACCTCGGAAAGCGGCGCGGCGCACACACCCCAGCCACCAAAAAAAGGTGGAAATCCACCTCATCTGGGTTTTGCTAGGAGAAACCACCTGCCCATCCATCCCCCTCACTGCAGGATTTGATGCTCACACAGCACAGGCACCTCCACCCACCTGTTACCATCCCCAGTCCCAGATTTTCCCCCTCCTCCCGCCCTCACCATGGGGTTTTGCCTGCCCTGCCCGCAGCACTCTGCCCATGGCCACGGAGCCGCGGCCGAGCCGGCACTCCCAAGGATCACATCGTGCTCCTTACGGGAGGCCAGGCAAAATTAAATTGGGGCCCACTGGTTCTGCCATCTGAACTTCATCACTGCTAAAGACGCAATAAAAGTAATAGCAACAACGAACAAGCCTCTACCAGATGTGTAACTCTATCCAGTGAGATTAAGGAGTAAGGGCCATATTTGGGGTTTAGGGGCTTTATTTTGTTGTTGTTCTGCCCCCTGCGACTCCATCTTTCCTTGGGAATAATTGATTACTTGGACCCCTGTAGAAGATGAATGCTAAGAGGGTGATTTTTGGGGGGAGAGAATTGGGATGGAGGGGCAACAATGTTTGACTTGTAGCAGATACGACACACAACTGAATGATGCCTGAAATGAGAAAACTGGGCAGGAGAAGCAGAGAGTAAGAAAAGAAGCAAATGAGGCACCACTCTCATTTTTGAGGGTCAGGGGTGTTCAGCTCACTCCTCAGTAAGACTTTATAGTGGGGTCAGGTAAAACACCACAGCAGAGCAGGGAGCCCTGGAACAGCAGGGATGTTTAGTAGGTCCTCCCCCTCACTGCCAAAAATCCACAGGTAAAAGCTCACCCCAAGTCTCACCAGCACCCAGACAGCTCAAACATGCACAAGACAGGAGATGTAAACCCAAAGGAAAGGCTAAAGATGGTAAAAATAACCTCCAGCCACCCAAGGAGGATGGAGCTTCTCTCCACTTTCCCCCAGAGTCCACACTGCCAGCCGCCAACACCACGATGCTCCCCAGATGGATGATGCTGCTGGTCCCACCATCACGTGGTGGGACCCAACACAAAGCTGGGGTTGATACAAAACACAGGGAGTTTGGCAGCTTTGCTTGGAAACTCGCTCACAAAATCTGTTTTCAGATCCCTTCTGAGGAGAGGTCTTGCATCTCATAAAATTCCACAGCCCAGATGCATCATGAATCCAAAGTTTACATTATTTTGAAAGCAAAATTTAAGCTAGACTTCATAACAGGCTTGACCTTCGCTGCATTTTAGTGTCAGGAAAAGTGTGCTTAGAAATCAAACACAGCATAGTCAGATCATCTCCAAGTCTGAAAGCAGCTTTCTAAACCCAAAACCTCAAAGCTAAGCCAGGTGATTCCCAGGAATCTTGTTCATCTCAACCCCCTGGACTGGGAAGGAGAACATTTATCTTTCGTTTATTAACAACTCTAAAACTTTAGGAGCTTTTTTTGTTTTTAATAAAGACCAATCATACTTACTTTCAAAGTTGGATGTGCAGACCAACACCTGGAGAAGATGCTAAAATACAAAACCCCTGGGAAGATTGCCCCTCTTGCACCAAAACCACAGCAACCTCCAGCTTTGAGGCCAACAGGCTCCCAGCCCTCCCCTCGCAGGAAACCTCAGACCCTTACTAATTGGCAGAAACTCATTAAGTGATTAAGGTGATCCCAAGCACAGACACAGCAACAGGACTCAGCCAAGTCCTGGTCAGACAAAAAGAGGACCCTAATAACACCCTTAATTAAAGCACACAGCCCCCTCAGGTCACCCAGGGCAGTGGAAACCCCTTTGGAATCTCCACCCGTGCTGAGGCTGTCCTGGAGCTCTGCAAGGGCCACAGCAGAGCCTGGAGCAGGAGCAGGGCTGGTAGCCACGGACCAGAGCCCCATGGATTGCAAGGGGCTCAGCACACACATTGCACCTGGGTGCAACTTTAAGGCAACACCAATTCTGAAGATGTTTCAAAGTCCTAAGAGTGGGGGGAGAGTTTAACAACTGTATTAAAAAATAGACATTTTAAAGACTATTTCACTGCATCTTCAGCACTTCAGGTATCACTTCTGTGCTTGGCAGAACACATTCAGCCCTCCCCACCTTTGTTACTTACTGCTTTTCTGGGGAGAGACCCCTGCCCTCACGCTGCCTGCTGAAGGAGAGACAAGCCACAGCCAGAGAAAGCAAGATCCCATCATGCTTGTTCCACCAGGCAGAGCAGCAAAAGCATAACCAGCTACCCCAGAAGACATCCATGAGCCAAGTTTAACCTGTGCTCACACAAAGCTGAGGTCAGACACCCCCAGAAGGAGCCAGCTCACTGAAACCCCTTATAAAGCAGCTTCCCAGCTGCCCTGGGCCACGCCTGCTGTAGATACGGACCGGGTGAGTCCTGATTCGCAGTCTAGAGAAATGAGCAAAGCAACCCCCTTTGCAGTAAATAACTCCATCAGCCCTGATCTGACACAGCTGCCTGGAGCAGAGATCCCCCCCCCAGGGCAGGAGCAGGTGCCTAACTCCCCACCACTAGTGCACTCACAATCAGGTGCTTAATCCAACAGGATTCACCCTTCCAAGGCTCAAAACCCCCTTAGGAGCAGACACAGAGGTGGCAGTACATACTGGGAGAGGAAGAACCTTTAAAAACATCCCCTAATGATAAAAAAAGCTGAGGCTGTGCGTAGATTTTTGGGTAGTTTCCCCTCAAAGACCAAATCGCCTTAGAAGAAGCAGCAGTAGCTCCCTTTGTGTCCCAGTGCACCAACTCCTCCAGGCTCCCAGTGTGGCACCCCTTGGAGATGCTCCCTCCTGCTGCCCACCCCAGCCAAATTTTAAGGTACCAAAGTGCCTGTGCTTGTGCTGTGCCCAGGCCACCATGAGAACCACAGCCCAGGGTTTTAAAAAACAGAAGAGCAACCACCGCTCATGGAAAAGGCAACACTGTTTTCCCTACGGCCATTTCACCGGGAGAGAGTCACCCCAAGTGAGCGTCTCGCTCAGATTGTAAGGAAGGAGATGAATAAAACAGAAGTGAGATTGCAGTTAATACACAAAGTCAATAAATCCATTGTCCCTTTCCCCACGACTCGACTCCATCCCAACTGATCCCGGCAGCCCGACACAGCCAGCCAGCCACTCCACTCGCTACCCAGCTGGCTTCTTTCACCAAATAAGGTCCATTCCCACTCATCAGCACAGGCATGAGCAGCTACAGCCTATAAATCCCATCAGAGACAGCACAAAGCTCACACATAACCCATCTTCTTCAGGCAAAGTGCCTGGGCCCCGAACCAGGAGACTCCTTGGGTGGGTACTCAGACCCGAGCAAGGGATGAGCGTCGCTGGCAAGCAGGAAAGCTCATGCTCCTGGTGCAAAGTCTGGGAAACACTGGGACAACAACCTGACAGCAGCTCCCCCAGCTCAGGGCAGGGCTCTGCATCCCCTGGTCTGACAGCATCCCCACAGCACCGCTATCGCTCCTCCCGAAACCTGCACTGGCCTCACTTCTCCTCGCGTGGACACGAGCGGACGTCACGGATCCCAGCAGCCCCAAAAGTACGTAGCTTAACAGCAGAAATGCAACATGACAGCTGGCATTCATCAAGGAGGGGCGGGTGATGCAGGAGAGCTGGGAGAGCCCCCCCTTTCAGCACCACCAAAGGCCAGAGGGGCTCAGCACTGCTCGGGGCGCCCAGCCCGAAGCCCAACTCCTGGCCTAGCTCTGTCTGCCAGGGCCAGGCAGCCCCTGGTGCCAACACCATCCCCAGTGAAAACTCAGCACTTGCTTTTCTGCAGCCGGTACGGGAACACAAAGTCACACCAGCCGTCTGGCCCTTGTTAGCATTAAAAATTAAAGACAGAGCAAACAAAACCTAAAGCTCCAACATTTATTATGGCAATTTCCCACCCACCCACAGACCTACACTGTGTTTTGCTTTATTTTTAATTCATCACATCAGATGTGCCTCCCGAGGAATGGCACGTTGCAGGGATAACCAACAGGCCGGGTTGTCCACGAGAGCAAGACAGTCTTTTCCATGGGGAAAGGAGCCAGTCGAAGCCATCATTAAGCCCTTGACCTTGGTGCATGGGTTTTTTTTGTTTGTTTGTTTTTAGAAAATGAAAAAAGAAACAAATGAACAAAAAAACCCCCAAAAAACCAGAAAACCAACCCCAAAGAAGTGTTGTACTCTATTACAAAATATAAATACGATAGTCTTGCAGGCAGGAGGAGCCCGGGGAGCGCTGCCTTCGGCGGGTGACTCCTCAGGCTCTCCCGGGGATGCGGCGAGCCAGCAGGACAGAGGCCACCTCCGGACGCCGAGACGCCGCCGGCCGCTCGCCCCAGCTTCACCTCCTTTCAGAATTTAAGTGCTCTTGAACTTCCATCCGAAAACTGCCAGACATCCGGGGCTCCCTGGGCGCTGCGCCAGCTGGGGGGGTACGCCGAACCTAAAGAGAGCATGGGGACAGAGGAGAGAACAGGTGTGACATGGCCCACGGTGTGAGTCATTCCCTTATCCTACTTCTCTTTTTGTCTCTTTCTTGTCTCTAACAACTAGGGACACCCAACTGCCACAAAGGGATATGGCAGGACAGAGCCCTTCCTCTCTCAGGCCACGCTCTCGCATCCGGCATCCTCGGCACCACGCAGGAACCACAGGGATCATTTAGGAAGAAAAACCTCCGGATTTTACTGGGCAAGGACCAAGCCAGCCTGTCTTGCAAACCTCCTCCTACTCTTTCCCAAACCCTCATGGGCTTCCCCCAGGTGCTGAAGGCCCTCCTAAAGCCATCAGTACTGTTAACACGGCACACGGCGGGTGGTTCGCGGAGGGCTTTTCCCAACCCCTGGCACGGTGGATATCGCACGGCATGGAAGTGCGCGTCACGGCAGCAAAGCTCAAGCTGCACAGCCCCAGCCCACGCCCAGCAAAGCCATCGACTCCAGCAGTGTGGGATGGGGCACTGGGACAGCAATCATTCCCGGCTCCGAGCCCCTGCTCCGCGTCGATCCCCCAGCACCGCGCTACCCACGCGACAGGCTAAGGGCTACACTGGTGGCAAGGCTGGCACATCATCAACACGCCCCTAAAAATCCACCTTGGCAGCCCAACGGGGAGCTGGTTTCTATGGAATTTACTTCATTAATACTTAAAAGAGTGGTTAAAAGGCTACTACACGCGAGCTGCCATCAGGTCTTAATAACCAGCTCCTTCCTAGGCCAGATCTTCACTGGGTGTTAACTGGAGTGTCTCCTCTGAAGTCAAGAGCACCACGCCCGACTTCCCTCTGGGGAGGGCTTGTTGCTGCTGCTGTCTGAGCCCAACAGTTTCCAAGCTAATGTTAAAGCTGACTGAGACTTCCAAGGCAGCCAAGAGCAGCACAGCCATCCCAGCCACAAGCACAACAGCACTTCAAAGCTTAAGTCCTGCCAAGGGGCACAACACCTTGGGGTTCCCCCCCACCTCCTGCCCCTCCTGCATCCCTGTGGCTCAGTGGAAACCAGCAGCCGAGCATCTGGGCTCGAGGAGCAGCATCTCTTCAGCAGCTCTGGCAGAGAGCCCTCTGGGCAGTATCACTCTCTCCTAGTCAATACTAGAATTTGTCCATGCATCCGCCAAAAGTGGGTTTCAACCTTTATTGGAGGAGAAAAGAGAAGGAGGGATCTAAAAGAGCAGCTGGTATCTCTTTCCTGTTTGGTACAAACTCTGCGCTTAGATAAACCCCAAAACTGTGTCTCATCAGATACGCCACAGCCTCCTGAATGTCGAGCAAAGACATGGTATCACTTACTCCCGTATTATCTCGGCCCTTGGAAGCATTATAAATATGAAACATCTGTAGTCTAAATTCTAGGTACTGTTTCAGCACCTTCATTACATTAATCATCCCATTTGGAGGAGATTAGACACGAAAGGGTCTATGCCATAAAACCACGTTCCTCCTCAAAAGTTGACGGGGCTTGAGATTTTAAATATAGAGACACTGTTACCCAAATATCACTTATTCCTAGAGACATCTTTTTGCTTAGAAACAGGGAAGTTTCCAGGCAGCGCAGGTCACGCGTGCACAGGGATGCCAAAGCAGCTCGACAGCACATGGTGGGGCCTGGGACATCCATGCCCCAACCCAACAAACTTCAGTGGGTTCATCACACCATTAACTTATTGCCCCGGCAGAAAAACACCACGTTCATGAACATCTGCTTTGGTGTCGGGGTGACGGCGCGTTGCCATTCGCAAGCTACGCTCTCGCCAGCCGGTGTTCAGACAATTCCCCCTACAGCACGAGCTGCTTCCCCTGCAGCTCCTTCCTCCAAACCACCGCCCCTGCCCTGTGTGCCACGCGGTGCCCACTGGGCTCGTTTAGCTCTGGGAAACCTGGAAAATATAGCTTTGGGAAAC
>NC_138782.1:4489200-4639858 GCF_965178545.1 Coloeus monedula
AGCAGGAAAGTGAGGAGTTTGGGATTTCTAGTTTTGAGAATGGAGAGTCCACAACCTCTTTGGACAACCTATCCTAGAGTTTGACCACTCTCACAATAAAAAAAGAAGTATTTTTCCTATGGTCAGATGAAGTTTCCTGTGTTTCAGTTTGTGCCTCTTGTGCTGTGAGGAGACTCTGGCTCCCTCTTCTTCATGCTCTCCCAACAGGCATTTATACCAGGTGATAGGATCTCCCTGAACCCTCTTTTCTAGGCTGAACATTCCCAGTTCTCCTTGTCTTTCCTCCTGGGAGAGATGCTGCAGTCCCTTAATCATCCTTGTGGCACTCCATTGGTCTCATAGCAGTAAATCCATGGGGTTTTTGTGTGCTGGGGAGCCCAGAACTACAGAGGAAATGTTCCTGATGATTTTTTAATGCTGTCTTCCTTCCATTACAGTTAATGTATTTTGTCCCAAGTCTTTTGTTGTAAAGATCCCACACTCTTCACTTTCCATTGCAAGCCGCATCACATTGGGACACCACCAAAAGCTTTGCACTGCTGAAGCAGGCTTTTCCCTTTTTTTTTCTTATTTTTAAAATTTTTCCTTATAAAACAGGCCAAATTATAGGAGTTTTTGGAAGAACAGACTACGAAATGTGATATATTTTCTATTGCTGTAGTCTACCAAAAACATTGCTCTAAGTACTGTGACAGTATTCAGTGTGTATTAAGATCTGTGATTAATTTTTTTTAGCTAAGATAAATAGAGAAAACTGCTTATCAGGCATGGGATGAAATCCATTTATTCTGTGTAGAAAGACTTTGGCATTTGGCACAAGAGGGATTCCGGTCAGGTTTTTATAGAGATGCAACATAATCAAACATAGCTGGGGAGTTTTTGTAAAGTAGATGTTAAAATTCTCTCTGGTGGCTTTAGCCCTTCTTTGGTGGCCAGTGTAGTGTGATGGCCTCAGGCTTTCCAGACATCGCAGGACTACGTCATTTATGCTGTTTTATGTTCCAGATGACTGAGAACCCTTAAATTCATGGCACTGAGACTGTGGGGAGCTTGGTGTCTCTGAGCTTTCTCAGAAGCCTGTAGTATGGAACCTTCTGCAAGACCCTGGGTACGAAGGAGCTCAAGTCCTGCTGATGTCGCAGCAGTGTCTCACCTAAGTGCTTTTGAAGATGTGAAGTGTCCCAAGAGCTGGATGTGGGAACTTTGCCCAGTCCTGGTATAAATGGGAAGTGATGTTCCTGAGCATTGCACTCAACATTGCCCTTCCTTCTTGGCTGTCTCTTCCTGCACTTGCATGTGCTTGAATGATAGAAGAGTTTAGGTTGGAAGGGATCTCTGGAGGTCGTCTGGTCCAACCTTTAACCTCATCTCTGCAGAGGAAGGAAAATCACTTGTTTAAACTTTCAGCGATAACCACTTGCAGTTGTTTAGCTCTCTGTGCCTCCAGGCATCCGTATTTAAATGTTTAATGTGCACACTTGCTCTATCAGTTCCTTAATGGCAAATTAAGGACTAAATGAATGGATTCCAAACCAAACACAAACCAGACCAGACACACATCCAACCAAGCATCTACACTGCCTATATAATCCAGACCACATTTATGAATAAATGGATGTGTTCTCTTTGGTGATTTTGATAATATGTTGTACTGAGTAGCAAATTCTAATTACTGCTCTTTGATACTCTGTAGCTGGGGGAGAAAGGCAACCTTCCCCTTGTATTTTTGCATGTTTTGTTTTCTGGTTTAGAACTCATAATCCAAAAGTAGTATCTGTTTTTCTTTGTGGAATCATCTATGTTTTGTGAATTTGTGGTTAGGAAAATTGAGATGTACTCAGAGAACAGTCATATATTGGACTGGGCAGCTGAATATAAGCACATAGGGATGGACTGGATTTCTTCTTTTTTTAAAATAAATTCTGTGAGTGAAGGTTTATACAATACTGACTGAGCAGCAGACTGAAGACTGGGAAGTTGTGGTCTGTCTTGTGTAGCAGGAAGGCTTATAATTGCATGAAAAGGTTAAATTCTGAAAAAAAATTCAAACATTTAAAAAAATAAATGAACTACACTTTTTTACAATATTCCTTTGCAATACCTTTTGGAGTATCTTTGGAACTTACTGTTGCTGATCTGTGGTGAAGTTGAGGAGGCGTTGAGTCCAAATCAGATTTGCTACTCACGTGCATAAAAAGAATGCTAAGGATGATTGTAATTAAAATTTAGTGCTCTTTGAAGGGCCATCATACATTGTGCGTCGTGGCAAAGCTCCCAGGCAGGCTTTGCTCTTACATCTCTCTGTGGCAGTATTCTTGCACCTTCTGAGGAGGAATCTGGTGTGGGTCGTTGCCAGGTCTGGGTGAGCTTGGGGCTACTGCAGGGTGGCACTTTTTGTCTCTGAGGCTTTTTGAAATCTGAAGTTACAATCCGGAGTAAAGCAGTAGGTGGCACTACAGACTCTCTGTTCTTTAGGTAACTTTCCACAGTAACTCTTCCTTGCCAACTCACCCTGAACAAGTGTCCGTGGTTCCAAAAATAACAAGGTTGTTTCCAAGTTTTCTTGAAATATATGCACGGCTGGTTAGTCATTCATAATCACTTCTTTGCAAACACTGTGGATATTTCACATAAGAGCAGCACGTCAGAAATGGGAGTTTTGCAGGAATTCCCAATACTGTGGAAAGGAGTCCCTGAAAGGTTCTTTCTGGCAGCAGGGGTGGTGGGTCTACCTACGTCAGTGCCTGAGCTGAAGCAGTTTCCCATCTCTCCTCTCTAAGCCCTTCCTGGGGTTACAGTCTGTGGGCACTGTCTGTTCAGGTGAAGGGGGGAGGAGAGGCTTGCTGGAAGTCTGCTCTTGTTGTCCAGAGGGTCTTTGGGTCAGCTGAAGTTGTCTTGCTCCCTTCCAACCCCTCAGAAATGAGGAGAGCATAGGCGGGAGAAGTTGCGAATTGATGGATTTTGCTAATTCGGTGTGTGAGATCAGAATTGGGCCCTTGAGCTCATGTGCCGTTACTGCCATCTTGACCTGCATTTCTGTTTTATTTTATCGGAAGTGCAAGGTTTGGTTATACAACAAGTACCTCGACCAGGAAAAGTGTATTGTTGAATGAGTGAAAATACTTCCACGGGTTTTTCAGGATGAATGATGCAGAAGATGAAGCAGGATAGGCCAGATTGGATGGGTCTTGGAGCAACCTGGTCTAGTGGGAGGTGTCCCTGCCCATGGCAGGGGGTTGGAACGAGATGATCTTTAAAATCCCTTCCAACCCCAACCATTCTATAATTCTATATCATTCTTTGTACTATACGAGAGCTTGGTGCACTCCTGGCCTGAAGTGCCTCAGGTAGACACAATAAAAGGCTCACAAACTGATGAAGAGGCTTTAGCAGTGTTTTGGAGTAATTATCCTTTTCCCAGAGGCTTGTGAGGATACCTGGTTGTATCTCAGGTGCCCTGAGCACATCCATGCTGCCCTCACTGACTCAAACCTGTGGGCAGGAGCTTGGTGTCAGCATGGTCTCGCTCCTGTGGGGCTGAAGCAGTTGCAGACTCAGGGACTGAGCCACATCCTGCTTGTGGCAGAGAACGAACTTGATCCGAGGTCACTGCATTTGCTCTGCCTGAGCCAGTGCCTTTGCTCAGGTCCTGCAGACTGGAGTACTTCCCGTGCTGAAAACTTATGTCCAAACATGTCGTGGTTTGGATTTCCTGCTACCGAGATCTGTCTGCTGGAGTCTCTTACATGACAAGCTTAGGCCTAATCTTCCTGTGCCTTTGAACTTTGTCCTCTCTTCCTTACTCCCTTCTCCACTGACCTGTCCCATCTGCCCCTCATATCTTGACTCTCGCAGCCCGATTCACAAGCCCCATATTCTGTGTGTTATTCAGGGAAGTATAAAAGCACCTGCTTTTGGCAGGGGACCAAAAGCAGCTGGTAATAAAGGAATTAATGGGACACGTGAACATGCTTAAAGCTTCAGCACCTGAAGATACTGGCCAGATATGCTTCCCATGTGTTGGTGATGGCTGCTTCCTTTCCATGCACAGGGAGCTGGCATAACAGGGCTCTGAGCTACTTGATACCTGAAGTGGTATAAATAACAAAGTGGATTATTTTAGCTGCCTATAGTGCTGCAAATGTGATTGCCGTTTTTAATTTGATTTTCCTGCCAGCCTTGGTTCTGGAAGACATGGACTGTTTTCTTTGTTATCCAAGAACTCATGGTGTGAAGGAAGCACAATAAATAAAGATGGAAGCAGCATGGGAAAACTACAGCCCAAGATGGAGCAATGTTAATGATTTTTTTACTTTTTCCTTGCTGAAAAAGCAAGTATTTGATTCTGTTTCTCTTTGTTTAAACTTTGTCTTCAGAGATCAGCCTAAGAAAGACTGAATCAATTAGAAAACAAAGAAATGTTGTCCAAAGGCTGTGTAATGAATTTCAGTTTGAAGAGACCCAGCACAAATGGATTTCTTTGAGCCCGGATCTATGAGGGGCACAGCCCCTGCCTCTCTGGGTCTTGTCTTGGATCCCTGCCCTGCCATATCATCAGTGGGGCTCCAGCTCTGCCTTATGCTTGGAGGAGCCTCCCCTCTTCTCTCTGTGGACTGCCAGGGAGCCTAGGGAGATCAGCTTCAATAAGGTGCTAAACTGTGGTAGTTGAAATATCTCTACCTCCTTCCTCTCTGCTAAGAAAAGATAGTTTAAATTTTGTTTAGGTTTATTGTTTTTTTAAAATGAATTGGGGATTTTAAGATCCTATTTCCCCTATTTTCTAAACTTGTCCTGTAGACTTGAGGCTGCTTAGCTTGTTTGCTGTCATCCTGTTTCCTTCAGCACATCAATCATGCTGGCGATCCTAATACAATCAGAGATAACCAGGATTGTCTCTGGCACTCCAGAGCATCATGTCCTACTACTGTGGGAATGCTTCCTGGTAGAGAGGTGAGATTTAGGTGCAAAATCAGCCACGTACTCACTAAGCAAGAGACAAAAGTCAGTTACCCCCGGTGGTGCTTTGGCAGAGAATTAAATTCCTGCAGCTGGATTTTGCACATGTGGGTTAAAGCAGCTCTCCAAAGGCCACTGCATCCTGCAGTGTATATACCATCCCCTCCAGCGTGCTTTCCCTGCTAGGCTCTAGTGTAAATACAGCTGCTGTCACAGGTCAGTGCTGCCTGTCAGATCTTTGTTACTGTAAAACTACAGTTGGCCAACACGAGGGTAATGGTCTCTTTCACCCGCTTGTGTGCATGTTCTCTTTCTCTCCCCCCCTCAAAAAGAAAAAAAAAAAAAGAATTTGGGTGGTCTTAAGCCTATATTCATATAATTCTAAAGACCAAGAGTCAGACTAACCAGGAGGCCCTGGGAATCTTTTTAATCAACAGCTGTGCTGTCACAAAGGCATTGCCTTCCTTGAACTTACAATTTAAGGCAATTTAAATAGAGGTTTCAGGAACTTCTTGAAATTGTTATTTATTTCTTGACTTTTGTCATGAAAATGCTTGTTTAGCAAAGACAGTGGATGCTCTCAAACCACTGCACAGCTGCCTTTTCCTGGTGGTTGCTATGCCAAGGTAGTGCATGATCCAGGAGCATCTCCGATTCACTGAAATGAATTTTGAGAAGTGTGGAAAAGAAGGTACAGCATGATAATGTTGGGTCAGTGATGCTGGGGCAGGGCAGGCTCTGGACATAACATGGTAATTAGTTTACTTTCTCAACTATCAGCTTGGCTAAGGTTGAACTCCAGGGTCAGTTAAGCCAAGAAAAAAAATCCTTTCTAATGCTCTGCTTTTAAAAATACACCAAAGATTTTGCACCTCTCTGAAAACCAAACTGGAACAGAAGGCTTTGAGTTTTTTAGAGAGTTTATATAAAAACTTCTACATTCCATGTATAAGAACTTTGTTCAGTGCATGTAGTGAAAAAAACCCCACATTGCAGGGGATTATCCCTAGGAAAAACACTGAAAGCCTAGGAAATAGGAGATAATGATGTCCTGAAAAAAAACGCTCTTGACATGGTAATATGAGCAATTGCAGAATCTAAATAATCTGAACTCTACATAGGAGGTGACCCTTTGCCATGATTTCTGGAGCCACTGAGCACCTTTAGTTCTAAGCAAGTCAGTGGAAACTGTGGATGTGCAGTACCCTGGAACTGAGGCTCAGAAAATCTTGTTTGTTCCCCTGTGGTCACCGCTTCTTCCACAGGAGAGATTTTAGTACAGTAACTCAGCAGGGAAATCCTGGAGTTATGTTGAGGTTCTCTTGTAACCTCTTTGTATTCATCTCTGTGTGGAGGTTAGGAGAGTTAAAGATTGCCAGCCTGTGGGGAACAGATTTTATCACACCCCAGGGCAATTCCCAATGGGATTTGGTAGTTTCTGGCCCAGGACACAGATGGTTGGCACAGCAGAATTTAACGGGACATCAGTTTCCGTGGACAGGTAATGTGCCTGGATTTTGGACCAGGGTATAAATATCAGAGCTTGCATTCCTAATCAACTTTTCACAGTGCTTAGCTCTCAGAAATTTTAGATAAATGACTGTGAGATGATGTTCAAAAGTCTCCATCCTCTGTGCTGGGCTCTTCTGTAAATCTGTGCCCACACCAAGCAGAGCTCAACACGGCAGGTTTCACAATCCTGTCTTTATTTGCTGGGCAATGAGCATGGAATTTTCTTTTCATTACTACATCATTCATGACCTGACGTGGTGGCTCCAAGAATCACATAACCTTATCCTGCACTCACGTTAGCATGAATGGTTTAAATCAACATTTCTGTTGGGGAAAATGTTGTTTGGGAAACGGGGAGCATCCAGCAGGCGCGTCTGTTGGTATGTTTTTCCTGCTGAGTCTCTCCATGGATTCAGATACCTGTCTAAATACAGGTCCCTAACACTGGCAGTGCTGTTTTCTTGGGGTGAGCAGTGAGCTCGGATCACTGCATCTCAGGGTACAGCACCAACCTCATGTCCTGCTGGAGATTCCTGCAGCAGCAGCAGAGCTCTTGTCTGCAGACACAGTGGTACCTTATTCACAAAAGGTGAGACTTATTTCAAACCAGGATAAAGGCACGATTTTTAGTGGATACGAGGTTCCTAAATATACAAGAAGCTGGGCCTTATTCTCTGTCTTAAACATGGGAGGCTGTGAGGGAAGCAACATTCATAGTGCAGTTGTTTGGAAGAGTGGTTATTATTATTTTATATTGGTTTTATCCAGGAGAAATAGCATTTGCAAGTGTATTCCAGGGGAGACATCACTATACAGAAGGCATGCTATTTTGGGATATTGAGATGATAAAGATGCTTAGGATGTCTAGTGGAGTGTCAGTGTGTGACACTGGCAACTGCTGTTTGCAAGAGGAGGATAATAAAGATAACTGTCTTTTGGGTAAATCTGTCTTGGAATTTGCCTGATAAAGCTATATCACTGCACTCACACCAGGCAGTAACATTGATAGTGGTAAAATTTGATCTTCAAACACCAACCTTTGTCTACTAGCAACACGGTAAGGAAAATGGATCATTTTGATCATTCTAAATGCAATTTGTTCAGTTCTTTTCAAGCATATAATCCTGATACAATGCAGGGATTTTTGTTTGGGCATTTTTCAATTCAGACAGAACAAAAGCACAGACCGCTTGGAGGTTGAATTATCACTTGCAGCTGCACTGATAAAAGAGCAAACACTAAATGCCTCCGCAGTTCTGAATGCTTTAGAAGCACCCAAGTTTCTCTAAAGCAGCTGCTTTCTTCACTGTTATCTGGTTTCTCATTGAAAGCAGTATCTGCCTCCTTCCTAGGGCATTCCTGCATCTGTCTTATGCACGTAACACAGGCATGGCTCAACAGTGGGAGAAGATCAGTTTTGCAGCCTGGTATCTGTTCTCAGAGAGATGTCAGGTTATTATCATCAGGCTCGAACTTCTGGCTGAAGTGCGTTCAGATCAAATTGTGGGTTGTGACTTGGTGTGCTGTCTGCGGCTATGGGCTTTCAGCATCTTCGTTCTGCATAGGAGATACAGGATATATCTGCACATAATGATACACTTCTGGAAGAAGAGGCAAATTGCATGGGGCAAATGAGAAACTTCCCTGCTTTCAGCGATGCTTGGAATCTGTGTCATAGCTGTGTTTCTGGGATCCACCCTGAGTCTTAGTCTGACATCTGTTAGGTTTTTTGGTATTTCCCTGTGGCCGCTGTAGAGGTGGAGATAATGCACTAAAAAGACTGTGTGAACTCAGCCTCCTGGACTCTCTGTAATGAAGATCTTGAGGTTCAGAGAGAGTCAGAAGAGAGAGGACTCCTTAGCAATCTGGGATGCCGTGTTTTCCCAAAAGAAGCAGTAGGATCTCTGCTTCTGTTCCACTCCCATTCATTTTCACCTCGCTGCTGACAGTCTCTATCTGCAGCCTGGAGGTAAGCCAACACCAGTGCCACTTTGTGAGTCAAGTGTCAGGACATGGCATGGACTGATAGTGCCTGAAATCTTCCTGGGCCCTTAGAGATAACAAAGCCAGGTGCTCTTGAGAGCCGAAGTTCAATTCCCATCACCTTCCATCCGGCCTGGAATCTCGAAAGGCCAAGCAGTGAGGCAGCGCGTGTTGACAAGTCAGAGGAGGGGTTTGCTCTGGACATTGACTTTCTGAGGAGTGGGAGAAGGTTGGCTGTATTCACACACTTGCTGGATACTATTCTTACATGTGTAGCTGCTTTGAAGGGCCACTTCGGGGGTATCTGGGCACTGTAACCAAGAGTTGTCACAGACAGTGAGAGCCAGAGCCAGGCTCACTACGGAGGGAAATCAGGGCTGGGCAGGATGGGCTGCCCAGCCCTGCGCTGAGGCACATGCTCTGGGGATGAACACAGACACACCACCATGGAGGGGTTAATTAGCATTTAGGCTTCTCATTAACACTCATCCACACTGCCAAGGCCCTTGGCAGAGCAGGGTTGGTCCCTCATGTCTTTACATCAATATTGGAATTGCCAATATTATTTTCACAGATAGGTAAAACAAATAGTCGCTCCTCTGGTTTATTTGCTGAAAAATCAGACTCAGTTCAACAGAAACTGTTTGCAGTCAAACTTGGCAAACCATTTCAGCCCAACTTTCACACCCTGGAAAAAACGAGTGAAGTGAGAGCTGTCACTTAAGCGCATTTTACGTGAAAGGTTTAGGCTTTGTTTTGAAATGGGGTTCCAAGATCAGGTTCAATAAAATTTAATAAAAAAATATAATTCTAAAAGTAAAGCAGTGCCCTCAAATGGAAAAAACCACTTGCCATTTGTGAACGTGATGAAACATTTCTTTCAGTCTGAAATGCATTTTCTCCCATATTTACTTTTTGACAAGCAAGCAGAAACATTTTGGTTCTAGAGTGACCCGAAGCAACTAGAATGAGTAACCTGGAGAAATACTCCTTAGATCATCCCTGCTCCAGGCTCTGGGACATCATCCATATGTGCTGATGCTAACAGAGGAGGTTTTGAGGGGTTCTACTTTGTGTTGAAGAAGCAAAGTTCTGTCATCCTAACTAGCTCAGTGTCACCAGCCTGGTGCTGTAAATCACCCTCAGGACTCCAACCAGTGCTGGGACAGTGATGTGGGGGTGCCTTTTCTTCATGTCCTGTTTGTTTATATTTTGCATGAGGGAGGGAGGGTGTCCTCAGCATTTTTATCAGATAATGCCACAAAGAGGGATAAATGAGGGGAAATGGAAGAAAGGAACATTTACAACCCATCACCACAGCAGAAATTTCCCTCAGTGAAATTGAGGCGCAAGAGACACATATAAAAATAACTTAGGATATGTTTAGTTGAAATAAGACTAAATCTCAGCATTTTGGCCAAGCAAAGTGGAAGAATCAGATACTAACTGGACATCTGCAGCCAGAAATATTTTGGACATGGACCTGTTAAATGATCAAATGCGTGTTATGTGTGGAACCTTGTTTAAATCTGAATGTTAATACCACTCAGAAGATTTACAGAAACTGTTTGATTCTTAATACCTCTTCTAAAGATATATCTCTACAACCCAAGTGTGTTTATTGCTCCATAATAAACAGTGTCGACAGGAAACTCATACAGAGTAAACATGATCCTTATGTTTTACTTCTCTGTTTTCATATGAGGTCAATGCCCTGCTACAACTTTCTTCTCCAAATTCTTAGCAGTTCAGTTTAGATGTTTCTTCAGGGATATGTGTCATCAGAGTAGGAAAAGCTTAATTTAATCTACGTTTTTTAGGCCTGTGAAATATTTAACTGGTAAAAAAATCTGTAGAAACACCTTATACAAACAAGCATTATTATTATTGTTATTATAATTATTATTAGCTCTAATTTGATTCCAGTGATAGCAATAATTCTTGTACAAACTGTTTTCTTCTCATATATTAAACATTATGTTGACTAAAGTTAGACAAAACTAGTTCAATAAAGTTACATAAATTTAAATGTTGGCAGTATATCTTGTTCACATCTCCCATTGAAAATGCTTGTGATGAAAGACAACTTTTATAACTAGATCACAAACATCACTTTTCTTGCTTTTTCATTAAAAATAGATATGTTGATCTTTTTGGACTTCTGATATTTTTGTTTTACCTCTTTATCCTTTATTGATCATGGATGCAATAGAATAAGGGTGTTAAGAAGTTGCAAAGGATGAAAGAAAGCCTAGAAAACTTTAAAAAAGACAACCAAAAAACCCCCCAAGCAAAGTAAGAAAAAGCTGAAAAAGAAACCCAGAAAAGATCTAATCAGCACCAGTGATTAGACAAGATTTTGAACCATAAGAAAGGACAAAAAGGTAACATCCTTCCATGTTTTTAAAGACACTAAATATTTTATATAAACATTTAATTTTTATAGGAAATGTTGTTTTGTGAATATTTTAAACAAAAATTAATTCCATTATGGAATGAAAAATTGCTTCAAAATCACAAGTCTCTATCTAGAATTTCTGTATGTCATAGATTTCCAACATCTTTTAGTCAGGACTTGGAAAATCAGTGTTTAACTAGGGAGCCTTGCCCTTTTGTATCATTTTATTATTAGCCAAAATCTTTTTCTTTCTGGTTTTTAGTTGCAGCATTATAAATTTTGTAGAGTCTGTGAATTCTGGAAATGAAATGAGACTCATTTCCACCCTGTGTCCGGCTGGAATTTTTTTGCAGCCTGCTGAATATAAGTTGTAGCAACCCTGTTATACGATCAGCAACTCAGGACCTTCATTTATGTTTCATTTTCTTGTATCTCTGAGCTTTCAGAAACGGAAGATTCCTGACCATTATTTTTTTTTTTCAGAAGATGAGACAGATGAATGTATATTAAAATAACGATATTTATAGATTTCCATCTTCTCAGCTTTGCAGAACTTAAGTTTGCACAGATTGTCTTAGTTGGACACCAGCAGAGCCTGTTACAAGACTCTTTCAAAGAAGAAAAACCTAAATCATGGAATCAAAGTGGTTTGAGTTGGAAGGGACTTTCAAGATCACTCAGTTCCACCTGCCCTGTTGTGGACAGGGGCACCTCCCACTAGGCCAGGCTGCTCAGAGCTCCATCCAGGCTGGCCTTGAACACTTCCAGGGATGAGGCATTATATAGAATCCCAGGAGTTTGGCTTATAAAAATCACAGTGTAAATTTACATCAGGAGGAGGCTCTTGCCCTTTTGATTGTGTTGTGTTGAAGTTGTAGCATGCTTGTCCCAGCCTTGGGACACAGTGTTTCACTGTGGGGATGCTGTGGACCCAGCTGCAGCACATCTTCCAGCTTGGTTTGATGGGAGAGAATTCAGGTCCTGTGCCCTGAGCCCGCTTTGTGATGGGAACCAAAGCGCAGCAAAGGAAGCTGACTGAAAGATTTCTTTCAGGAAGATTCTTGCTGATTAGCATTCAAGTTTTAGCATACACCTACCCAAATTAGTTGGAAACAACAAAGAAACTTCCTTTCAGTCACCTCTGTAATTAATTAGGTTCCTTTCAGCTGCGGACTGGTGGGTTTAGGGTAACATCGAAATTACAGAGCTTGAGAATGGATTTTTTTCTGGTGTTCTCTGCTGAACTTTCTTTGAATTTAGAAGCCAATGGTCTGTCTTTCCACTGCAAAACTGTTGACTGATTGCTGAGGAGCAAGTGGGGAGCTGAGAAAGATGAGAGGAACAGAAAACAACCAGACAGGAGATCTGGACCTTCCTGTGCTGAATTTGTTCCTTTGCTGAAGCTGCCCCATGACCCCTGAGTGCTGTATGACTGAGCTTCTCCATTGCTGTGCCACTTGAGATTCTTTAAAACTTAAACCAGCTGTGCGAACCCCAAACTCAATGATGAGAGTGAGAAAAGTGCTCTTCTCCCAAGTGGTTGGGAGCTTGTGCAGCCTGTCCATGTGGTTTTTCAGGATTGTACTTAGGCTGTGCATGTGAGAGGTATTTTTCCAGACATGAGCCAGTGAGTGTGAATTCTTACCTGGATTCACCCATTAAACTGCTGTAGTGCTGCAGTGAAGACCTTTTGTCTGTATGGGATTTTAGTAACACTTTCTTCTTCCTGTTTCTGAAGAAGGATTGTCTGTGAATTTTTGTCCTTCTCTTTGCTCACTTGCCAGTAAATGAAGCACTAAGCCATTCCAGCTCTTAAATGTTAAAAGTCAGAGTAAATTTTATTCTAATCTGTATAAAGCTGTAACTTGAGGCCTTGCAGATCCGTTCCAAAGTGAGGGAAGGTCACCAGCAGACAGAAGGTGCACAGCTCTGGAGTCATGGGATCTGCTACGTATTTATGTTACAATCAGCAGCTCCTGTGTGAGCTGAGGGGGAGGGCACAGTTCCTTCAGTCCCTCTGAGTTAATGAAATACGGATGTATGTTTAGAAACACTTTATTTGTATACTCACATGCACCTATTAAACTCATGCATGAAACCAAAATGGTCAGAGAAGAAAAAGGCAAAACCCTCTTTGAGCAATACCAACCACAGCTCCAGCACTGTTTTCCCAGTAACTGCCTCTAAAACTGAGCTTAGAGGGCTGTGGCCAGAGAGCAAGGCTAGTCCTGCTGCTAGTTTGTGCAGTTGAAACCAGGAGAAGCAGGAGGGAAGAGAAGACAGCTTCTCTGAAGTCACAGAGCTGGGGCTGGCCTGGTGCACACGTGGGACTGCAGTGTTCACTCCACCCTGTTTGGCCTCTCATGAACACCAAGGCTGAGCTCAGCTCTTGGTTTTTCTCTCTTTCATTGAGAAGATGGGTTTGGAGGCAAGAGCTGCTTGTCAGCATTGACACCTGCTGGTCACCTGTTGGGTTTTTTTTTCTAAAGAATGACCAATTATCCCTGTGTATCCATAGAAGTAGGTAGCTTGGTCTATAAAACCTTGTACTGAGTGACTTCCTGAATCACTGAATTCCAGTGAAAAAAGCTCCTCGGAGATCAGTTCTGTGTCCTTTGCCATTGTCTCCCTTTGGAGCAAACACAAACTGTTCCCTCCTTTCTCATTTTATTTCCAGTTGGTAGTTTTATTCTACAACTCTGCATCTTTCCAATTTCTTTCCTGTCCTATGAGAAGCTCTGGGGATGGTATCTCTCTGCCTGATCCTGCCTTTCTAGAGATCATTGGAAGTGGCATTTCCAGGACTTCTCTTGCTCCTTCTACCACCAGGACAGTGCTTTGCAGGGCCCTCTGAGTGCTTTTTCATCCTGGCATCCCTCGGGCATGACCCAGGCATCTCCTGGCTTTCTGCTGCCAGTCAAGGAGTGTTCAGCAGAGGTGGTCTTTCCTTTGAAGAAATAAAGAATTCCTTGTTGTGGATTATGGGTGTGAAATAAGGATATTAAGTGCTGGCTGTGGAATTTGCCTACCCTACCTGATTATTTCCAGCAGGGCATTGCAGCAGAGAGCACCAGCAATGAGTGGCATCACATGGAAAGTGAGCCTGTGCACCGGGCTTTAGGGGTTTGCAAAAGCAAAATAAAGGTGTTGAAGTTTACTGTGCGGTCAGTGTCACCTTTACCTTGTTTGTTTTAGGTTTCAGTGCATAATTGTAAAGTTTTTGAATTGCTTACACAATTAGGTGCTGGTAACCTTTAACACATTTGCTGTTCTTTTGCATTAGAGTGGATAAATATTATTAACTCTCACTGGTACATATTTTTTCCCCACATGAAATGCTAAAAGCATTTCTACAAAAAAGGGGCCTGGGAACACTTAGAGGCATTTATTATTCAAATCTATTTTTAACCAAGTAATACCCTTCTGAAAAAAACCCAACAAACTCCTCTTAACTTTTTGAAAGAACTTTATTTTTTACATGGTGTACTGAATTTATGCTGGGAAAAGTGGTGACAGCTTCAGGACAGCCAAGCATGCAATTAGCTGATTCCTTGAGCTATCTAAGGTGAGTGCAGTTTCCAACATGTTTTAAAATAAATGATTTCTTCTTAAGGTTGAGCTGGTTCAAATTTAATGTATTTTGCAAAGGATTTGTGTTCTGGCATGTTTGTGCTGTTCTGGTCAGTGAGTTTATCAATATGAAAGTCTTCTGAAAGAATTAAATGAGTTGAAGGTGTCCTCACTGACATTCTGCAGTATTTTCAGAAGTGGTGAAGCTGAAAACCCCCTCATCATTCTGTGTGAAGCACAGAGCCTTGTGCCGGAGCTCCGAGTGCTGAGGTCAGTCCCAGCCTTGTTAAAGTCAGTGGCAACATTCCCATTGGCTTCAACAGAGACAGAATTTCACCTTTTAGTTTTATAATTCCTTTAGGAAACCTTTGGGGAGGGGAGGCAGGAAAATGTAGCTTTAATGCTAGTGAAAGGAACCTGGGCTCATGTGTAGGGCTCAGCAGAGGATGGAAGCCTGGCCTGCTCAAAACGGGATGTGAGGGTAGGGCCCTTACTTAATGGGGTCAAGTTGCTTCTGATGGGGCTCTCTGCTGAAGGTTATCACAGGGCAATGGCTTGAGGAAGACAGGACAGCCAAAGGTGGTGGGGGCATATTCAGAACATGAGGTTTTTGATGGAGGTGATAAGAAGAGAATAAGGGGTTATCAAACACAAAGTAGCAGAGAACCCATAATGGTCTAAACAGGAGCAGAAGCTTGGAGTGGATGTAACATTGGATAGAGCTGTGTTTATGGAGAGTTATTTTAAAAGTGCAAGGAAAACATCAAATAAGTACAGATGGAAGCATAACACAGAGCTGTGGAAGGCAAGCTTATGGCTTGGTGCTGCTGGGAGGTGTGCAGGCCATGCTGTGGAGCCCCTCTGCTTGGTGCTTAGAAATACCTGGGCTGTCGTTCCCAAAATACAGAATTATATGCAAATCCTTTTTAATCTCTGTGACTTCCTTCTCCTCGCCAGGTAGTGCAATGTGCTGATCTCAGTATGAAGCCTTTTTATTCTCTGAAATTCAAGACTGGACTATGCAAACATATAAATGGGATTAATGAATGCAGCTCATTACCGGCTCTTGATTGAGACCACACATGATGATAATCAATCACTTTGGAGTGCTAATGGCTTTGGGTGAGTGACCCCTAACCCAGTCTTTGATGGCCATCTTGTCAGGGACACTGAGCAGAGCGCTCTGGACAGCGTCCACTGCTCTGTAAAGCAGTCCAAGGAAGCCTGGCCAGATGCACGCGTTGACTGGAGGAATGATGCATGCTCCGAGGAACAAATTGCCTCCACACTCAGCTCAGTCTGCCCCTCGTGATGGAAGATCAGCTTGGGTTGTGCCAAGGAGATTTTGATGAGGAGGTCCTGTGAAGAAAGAGATAAGAATTGCGTAAAGGAAGGGTGTTAGGGGAAAAGTCCAGCTGAATTTCCCTTGGCAGCAGGGTCTGGTGGAGGTGTTGGTGAATTCCTTCAGCTGGCACTTCCCTGGTGTCACCTGAGGAAGGGTGGGCCATGAATCCACTGGGTGCTGGTGTGCGTGTCCTGGGGCACCTCAGTGGTGCAAGGGCTGTTTGGTGGGAGGTGCTGAGAGGGGCCACAGGTCTGTCCAGGGTTGCTGAAGGGTCAGCCTGGGGCTTGGCAGTGCCTGGTCTCACTGTCTCCATCTTCAGTTGACTTCTAGGAGCATGGCAGACATTTCCATGTTGTCCTGGCACTGTATGTCCTACTTAGTTACAGCAAGTCTGAAAAATACCTGTTCCCTTTAGGTCTGGTAAATCTTCATGACTGGTTTCAATTGGCTGAAATAAAAATCAAATTATTCCATCTGCTTTGTAGTCTCAGGCAATGATCTAAGATCATCTCAGTAAGACAATTTAGACAGCAGCTGATCTGAAGCAGAATAGTGCTGGGCTCTGAGGAATAGGAAAAAGAACTGTGGAGAAAGATTTGGCATGGAAACCTGTGGTGGGACCCTCTCATCCAGGGAATGAGGTTGTACAGTGGCTACTCCAGGGGACTCTGGCCTTGCTTCTTAGCTGAGGTTCCCTATTTCCTGCTGAACCTTAAGCCTGACTTCTGTGCTGGTCAATTCTGCAGTAGCTGAGGGTGAGGCAGATTTCCCCTACTCCCTCCACACTGGCCCCAAAATATAGAGCCTTTTGTTTGGACTAAAAATTACAAATTCAAGTGGCTCATTTTTGAATAGTGAGCTAAATTAAAGCCAGCTGGTCCTGGAATGGCTGAAGCAAGTCAGGTTCCTGGAGCATTTGTATTCATGGCTGAAAGTAGGGTTTGGAGGGTCCCCTGTCCATGCTATTGATTCCCTCTAGATCCCACATCCAGGTGCCCTGTGATTGCCAGGGGCTGGATATGTTGACTCTGTGATTAAAATGCTGCTAGGAATGGTTATATCCAGTACAGGCTATGAACCACTGCTCTGGAAGGGTTAGGAACTAGATTTTGATAGCCTTGCTCATGTTCACTAGTACAAAATAATTTTGGGGGGTGGAGGTTGTGACTATAATGTAGAGAGAGGCAAGAGTGCGATTGATGGAAGAACTGCTCTGTCTGAATATTGGCAATTCTCCCTTTGGTCTCTCCTGTAATATTTTGACATTTTGGCTCAGTTTTAGCCCATCAAGAGATGTTCGAAAGGGGACGCCGAGGTTGTGTGTTCAAGGCAGTAAGGATTGTGTTATCCTGATTAGGGCAGAACAGGAACTGGTGTGTCTGCAGATAATTAGGAAGCAGTACAGAGCGTGCAGTGCAGAAAAGGCTGTTCCCAAAACAACTCCATTACTTATATCTCATGGATTTTGTGCCTTTGATATTGCTTTGGCTATCTCTTACTATGGGTTTCCTTCAGCAACAGGCTTGGATGTTCAGTTTTGACAAGCGGCCAGACGTTTTCAGTTCTCTCAGAGAGGTCACTGAGAGTTGGGCTGGCTATCTGACTGCAAATCTCATGGCTCTGGGTCTTCTCAGGAGATTTCTTGTTCTCTGGGTTTTCCCTTGGCCAGTTGGAACTGTTAACAGCTGCCTTTGTTTCACTACTTCTGGACCTGGACCAGATGCAGAAACAGAGGCGTGTGCACTGCAGAACTGTCATTGTGGTGTCTGATCCACAGAGGAGTTTGAGTGAGGAAATGATTGGAGTGTGCCAGTTTTATCTTGTAGTACCAGGTACTTTGCTAGGAGCTACAAAAGGTGCTTCAAAGTAAGAAAACTTCAACATCTATTAATGAAGAAAAAGTGGGGGACAGGATGGACACAGGAGAAGGTTGTTCACAGTCTGCTGGTCAAAGAGAAAAGAGTTAAACTATGTGGGTAAAGCAAAGCAAATACCCCAAACTCAAACCTCAGACCTGCTTGAGAGTCTTGTCCTAAAAAAAATCAGCTGGCAAAAGACTTTAAAGCCAATGGAGAGTAAAGTAATGAGCTTATGGTTGTGATATGGAAATATCATAATTTCCACTCTGCATTGTGGCTTTATCAAGTAGGTATTGTGGATTAATCAACCAGGAACATAATACAGAATAGTTAAAGGGCAGAAAGTCAAGGCACAGGCTGGAAGTTGAGCTTTACGTGTGGATTTCTCTTTTTTAATTGCAAGGAGGATGAAAGAGGAAAGAGCTTTAAACCAATGAAATTTTCAGCAATATTTTGTTGTACATCCAGAACTGGAATAGAAGGTGGGAATCAGGGGAGGCTTCTCTGCACACACCTGTTCAAATAACATTGCAAAGATAAGGAAGATTTTGATTATATTCTTCTGCTGCCTTGGTTTTCTGTGGAGACTGCACTGTTTTATACTTGCAGAGTTATTTGAAAAGGGAATAACAGAAGCAGGCATGGATCTCTTCGCGACTGCCAAAACCTGAAAAATATTCCCAGCCTCTGGCTTGGGTGACAGGTTTCAGTGGAAACAAGATTTTTCAGGGGGAAAAAAAAAAAAGAAAAAAAGAAAAAAAAAAAATCAGATTTAATTATATAATAGTTTCACAAATATATGACACTTTTGCAAAATTGTTCTTCTATTAAATAAAAAAAAAGAATCACTCCAATCAGGTAGATCTTGAAATGTAACAATTCAAGGGGCTTTGTGTTTCAAAATTGCCTCTTTAAAACACTTCAATATTGAAATAAAGTAGTCCTTTCAATATTGAAATAAAGTAGTCCATCGAGTTAATATTTCTTTGGACCCAAATTAAGTCATTTCAAGTTTCTGCTTCATTGGAAGTTTTTGGAAGACACTTGGATAGATCCAAAACAATGCAGAGTCAGCATCAGTTATTTACATAGTTCAGCTTTTGAAGCTGATCCTGGTCCTGTTCAAGACAATGGAAATCCTGGATCTGACTTAAGGTGATGGAAGTCCCTGAGGTTTTTCTGCCACAACATACAATATTTTGAATAAGTGGGACATTTTTCCTGTTGCCAGCAGGCAAAGTCATAAAGAAGGCCGGCTCTTCCAGCTTATTGGGGATGTCTTTGCTTTATTTCCCAGGATTAATGAATCTTTCTCTGTCTCTATGGTTCTGAGGTATTTTCTGATCCTCACAAACATTTCCCATTCGAAGCTCACTGCTCATGATGCCCAAAGTGTCAGGATTGTGTTTGTACCCTCCCCGTGTTTATGTTCTTAGTTGGGGCCCAGCCAGCAGAGGCTTAAATTCGCAGTTACAACCCTTATGGGAGAGCAAATTCATAACCCCCTTTTGCCTCAATCCAGTGTCTGCTGTGGTGCTTGGAGGGTCTGCTGGGGCCTTCTGGAAGCAGTGAGATTCCGTGGGGAGCAATCACAGATACTTGCAATTTCTGCCTTACTTGTCTTGCCAGTAAATGTCATTAAGGCTTTTTTATGAAACAAGTTTAATTAATTCCCCTGAATTTAATTGCCACATTGCAGTAGTCTGTCACCCATTTACAGCATTAGTTTCTGAATGTACACAGCCCTTTTAAAAGAAGAGAGCTGGCTTTGCTACATCAAGTTGTCATTACATTTAACTAGGTCTTTAATTATAACCAGATGGATGAATTATTTTAATCGCTGCTATATATCTTAACAGTAGTTTGTACATTGACACAAAGTTGAGAACATCAAACAGAAATTAACTGCTAGAGCAGGAAAGCTGCCAGCCTCTAAGGGAAGCAGTTGATCAGAACCTGTCATCTTAAAAGGCTCAAAGAATGCAAAACAAACAGTCAGGATTAGTATACTAAATATGGCTTATCAGCCTCACTCTCTTCTCTGATAATCCATCTATATCATTTATTTTAATACTTTGCTGTGCATATCTCAGAGTCTGTAATTAGAGAGCTCCAGGTATTCGCTTCTTCCTGCCTTTGAAATCGTTTGCTTTGAGGCTCTTCAGAGAAAACGATACAATTATTACACGACTATTTGATGCACAGTACAAAAGAATTTCCACATAGAACTGTCCCTTTGTGTGTAACAATCAACTGGAGTTCCTACAGGCACCTCCAGGGATTCCTGCCTTTCAGAGCAGCCTGATGGAAACTGAGGAAAGAACTTCCAGGTTGGAAGTGGGAAAGCCTTTTCATGACACGTGTATAAAAAAACTTGCTTGCGCTGAGTCCTGCACGGAGGGCGCAGTGTTGAAGCTTGAGCTTCTATCCTGGGAATGCAGGAGGATATCCCTCATCCAGCTGGGAGAAGGCTTAGATCTTTCTTCCTGTCATTGCCCCCTCTTTTCTGCCTCAGTCTGGTGCTGCCGTCTGCCAGTCTCTAAATGTGGGGTGTGGGGTCCAGAAGTGAAGGTTGGGAATGGTGTTTGCCTGGATTTGGTACTGGAGCAGACAGCAGGGATGTGCTGTGTTGGTACATGATCCCATGCACCGATGCCAGTTCCTGGGACAGAGCTCTCTGATGCTGCATTTCTGCATCTCCCCTCTTACTGTTGGGAAGGAATTAGGAAGGGGCTTCAGGAAGTCTCAGTACTGTCACTTTGTGAATAAACCATCCAAAGGGAGTGGAATTGAGCTGACACCAAGTGATTTTGTTAGAAACACCTAGGGTGATTTTTTCTGTTTGATGTCTGATTATACAGCAATTACTTTCTAGTTATGGTGTTGATTTGAATGAGATTATTGTGCTCTTGATCAAGTGTGAGTGCTGTGATAAAACTCACTGCATTTGTTTGTTTTCTTGCCAAGTAATGATGATGTATGAAGTAGGATTATATTTTCTTTTAAGAATGTTTTGTATTTATCAGTTATGGGCTAACTATGGCCTTTATTGTTTAAAACAGGGAGCAGGTAGCTGTGAAAAACAGTGAAGTTATAATACTCCAGTTTTGTTTTCTCTTGACTTTGAATTACCTTACTCTGATAAATAAAGCAATAATTTATACTTTGTCAAGCAATATTTTATCTGTAAAAAAGCCCTTAACTGCAATATGCTTTTCATTCAGTTGGATCTTTCTCTCCCGCCAGAGCCAAAATAACCCTTGCTGCGGGGCCCCACAAATATTTTTCCCCTATAAACTTAGGAAGTTCAGAAAATTTTAGTACTCAAGACCTTCTTTACCTGCCCAATAACAGACTTGCCCTAAGACACTGGATGAATCTGCGGCAGTGAGTTCCATAGGGAATTCCAGGGACTATAAATACTTTTGGGATCTGCTGATCAGACTCTTTGCCTAACTTACCTGATTGGATAAGCTTGTGAGGTGATCAGGCAGTGTAAGTTTTGCAGATAGGAATCATAATTTTATCTAAGATAGGCAAAATGGTAACTTCACTTCCTTGTTGTTTCCAAACTTTTCCAATGGCAGGGATGGCTGCAGTGGTGTTTGGAAAGTACTGAGAGTGATGCTCATTGTGCAGGTTGCCGTGACAAACCCGGCAGAGCTGGCCTGGCCACAGCGGCAGCACATCCCAGGGCAGGCTGAGAGGAGGGCTGGAACACCCAGGCAGAATGACCAGGATGAACCCAGCAAATGTCATGTAGTTATCTAAAAATTCATCTCCCTAATGGATAGGTTAAAAAAGCCCAGAGCTGAGCATGCAGGAACTTGCATCTTTGACAAGTAACTCTTGAAAACCGAGAGCTGCTCGCCACCTGAACGTTTGCTTTTCCAAAGGTATTGGAAATGCTTTCTTTCACTCAGTTCTCCTTTTTCTGTTCTGGCAGTTGGTCCACATTTGAAAGCAGAACAGGCTCAGAATTCCTTGTTTAATACCAAAACACTGAAGTAAATGTCATCTAGCAACTGGGTATCTGAAAAGAGAGGCAACATTAATGAGCTTTTACCTTCTGCCTCCCAGAAACCAGCAGGAGAGATGAGCAGAAATTGGAATTTTCACCCAGAGCTGCATCTCAGTATTTACTTTGACATTTACTTTCACAGAATCAAAGACTAATGCCAGCTGGGAGCAGTCTCTGCATCCTACCAGGTCCACCCCTGTGCTCAGGAGGGCCACTTTCACCGTTAGGTCTTTTTAGTTCCTAGTCAGAGTAAAGAGTCAAAGTTCATACACCTTTAAATCTGATGGTTTATGTCTCTAAAAGGAAAGGGAATAAAAAGGTCAGACAAAAACCCCTTTGATCCAGGAATGATGAAATATTCTTGCTCAAAGTAGAATACTGTTGACGTTCTTAAATTGAGACACTTCATTAGAATCTGTTTGACAATAAAATGCATCTGCCTGCAATCCCCTGGCTCCTTATCAGAGCTGAAGTGCCAGCTGCTAATGCTTCGTTTTTCCTGGTGTGCCACACTTCCCGAGTTATGCTTCTGAAGATGTTCCTTCTCCTCTCATGGCTTGCAATCAGAGCTATGCTATTTTTTTCTAAAATTAAACGTGTGCTCCTGCCAGTCTCTAGTGCTACTTTGATCTTTCATGACTCTTCTTAATTTGCACAGGAGCTCCACAGCCTCTTTCCTGTGTGTGTCCTGGCAATGCTGAGGAATCGAGGAGATTTGCCTAAAGATATCATTGTTGTTGTAGATGGATGCTTCTGTTCAAAGCCAGAGATTTTCATAATCCATCCCTACACCTTCTGTTAGATAATTGTGAGGGAGGGGAAGAGAGTTGAGGAGTGAGGCCTTTATCTCCATGGGAAGGTGGATGTTTAAGTGCCTATTGTACCCACATCCATCTCCAACAGCAGGGAGTACCTGGCTTAGACAGCTTCTGCCAGGGAGAAGTGTGGGAATGGATCAGGTGCAGGGATTTTCCTGGTCAGACCTGGAAGCTACTTTCATTTGTGATGGTATCGATGCACTGTTAGAGAAAAGCAGCTTTGGAATTCCTTTTTTTCACAGGCATTTACCCTTGTGATGAAGTGTTTTGTGGAATCACTCACAGGGAAAAAGGAAAGCCCTGTCCTTTGTGCAGTGCTTGTGGACAGCTGCCAGTGTGTTGTAGTGGCCCAAAGGGCAGGCTCTGTGTTCACTCACCTCCAGGGTAGCCTGAGCATTTACAGCTCCAGGTCTCAGTGTGCCTGTTGGGTGATGATGATGATGATGGTTTCCTTATGCCTTTGGTGCTGTTCCTCATTTAGCCATTCCTGGAACTGGCCGGATTTGCACACTCGCAAGATCCATTAAGGCAGCGGGACAAAGGAGCTCCTGCGAGCTGGGCCAAAAAAAGAAAGTCAAATAAAACCTCCATTCATGGGATGAAGGACGATGAAAGGCAGAGAGGAAAGATGACACAAAGCTGACAGCTGTGGCACACGTCTCCTCTCTTAGCCAGGAAAGCTGACAAGTAGATTGCTCAGGACAGGCACTTACAGGTTACCCTGTCAGCTACTTGAATGCCTTGTCTTTTATCTGCCACCTTCCTAGGAAAGAACAGAGAGAGCCTGTGCCCATCTGATGAGCTGGTTCATACTGGCACATCATCAGCTTTAGCAACACCTGAACACAATATAGTCCCAGAGCTCCACTTGGGTTACTGAAATCTCTCCCCTCTCTTTTCTTGTGTACATGCCTGCATGGAGACACGTACCTGCCCAAGCAGCTGAATGCCCTTGAAAAGTCCTATTCATAGGAGTAAAATTCTCCCTCCTGTCAGAATCAGTCTATTTTCTTGTCTCATAAAGGCCTGCTCTATTAGTTACTGCACAGCAGTGGGACTTGCTTTGTGTAGAGTAACTCCTGCAAAGCCCAGAGCTTGTTCTGGCTGATGTGGTTTCAGTCCTTTTGCCTTGTTTCTGTCTCCAGTGAAGACAAGGACAGTGAGGACTGTGACTTCTTTCTCCTAAAATTTGCTGAGTATATGTAAAATAAAGGATTTTTGTGTCTAATCTCAGAATAAGGGAGAAGGACAGGAAACTTCCTCTGCCTGTACCTAGTGCAGCAGCGTGGGGCTGTGGAATTGAGTGACCTTCTCATAAAATTCATCCTAGTGAAAACCATCAATGCAGGTGAGCAGAACTTGGCCAAATGACACAAATCCCAGCATTTCCTAACTTCAGTTGTTGATGTCGCCATCCCACACATTGACTTGAGATGGGATATATGCTGGGTGTAACTTAGACACCCTAAAATTTAATTTCGAATTACAATTGTCTTTTGTAACTCAGCCACACTGAAATTTGCACAGAAAGAGCATCACTCTTTTTGCACAATTTCGAGTTATTTCTGATCATGACCATGTTAGAGTTATTTGACCTGGCAGCCCATCCTTATTTACAGAAATGACTTGGTGCTATCTCTGAAAAATTCAGCCAGAGGCCAATGTAAAACTTGGAAATGATCAGCCTTAACATTTGCAGCTGTTTCAGCCATGCCCCAAACAAGGACGTACCAGGTAATGTTACTTGTTGTTACCTTTCAAATTAAAGACTTCATTTCATATTAATGGCTGCAGTAAAGATCTCGCTGCTTGTCACGCAAGTAAGTAGAGTTTTAAGACTCTGCTCAAGAAAGAGAACTTCAATGCAATTTATTTTGGGTAGAGGCAGGATTTGGTGATGCATGAGCCCCAAGTGTTTTGCCTGAGTGCAATCTAGCAAGGCAAACAGTGACTGTGACTGTAGGTATCACGTTAAAAGTGCAGCCTAGAACCTGACTGTAAATCAGGATGTTTATCTGAATCGTAGAACCAAGATAGGTCTCTGTTGACTCTCAGGACTGTACAGAAGTTAACAAAAATAAATGCCAAGCAGTGAGTCTTTCAGTGAATGTAGTAAATTCCCTAACACATCATCCTCTCCTTTTCTTCTCCAGAGCTGTGTAGTCAGTGTTTATAGAAGGCTAAACATGCTGTGTGGTACAAGAGCTTAAAGATTAATTAGTAAACAATTATGATACACTTTGAAGAGGAGAAGGGTTGAGTGTGATTATGATAGAGATACATTTGTGGGCCATGGGCCATTCAAAGTATTGCCAGTAATTAAAGATACGTTCAGTAACTCTTAATTAGCTTGTATAAATGTATATATCTGTGGTATCATCAAGCAATTTTCTTGAGCACAAAGGTTTTGTTGTTATAGATTAAGATGATTGCATACAATGTGTTTTGTGGTTCATGAAATGAATTTAGCTGCCTACATCCTCAGTTGCTATAAATCAGTGTCACTGCAGGCCCGGGGAGCTGTGCTGATTCACACCAGGGAAAGCTGTGTTCACTGGAGCTTCCTGGATGTTGTGAGCTTTTATTGTCAGTAGTGGAGCGTGGTCAGGCCAAAACTGTGTCCCCTTCCCAGAAAGGAAAAGACACTTGCTTCCCCTGGGGTCTCAGGCCTCTGTGCTTTCCAGCTGCCAGTCATACTGATGACAAACAACATTTACTCATTAAAATACTCCAAAGCAAAACAGATAGTCTGTGCCTCAGGAAATCCTGGTTTCAGCTCCCTCCCTTTTATTGCCCTGCTTGAGCAACTCATTCGCAGCCCAAGAAAACTGATTTGGTATTTGGAATGCTTAAGCTGGGAGTGCTGATAAATAGTGACACCAAAGCTGTGCTCCTTGAGGCAAACGACAGAGTAAACCAGAGAAAGGGGAGTTTTATTGGAAAGTCAAGGCTCCTGCTGGCACACCTTTGAGAAACGTGGCTTTGCTGGCTGAGCTCTGTGGAGTAGGTGCAACCTGTTTAAGGAGAGAAAAGCAAGATCTTTTTGTTAAAGCATTTGGAGGAAAAATGTGAATCCCTGCCAAGGGGCAAGAATTAAGATGACCTTGGCTGCAGTAAGAATATATTGTTCCCATTCAACAGACAACAGAAACAAGGAGCTGTGCTCACTCCAATGTCAGAAAAAAATGTTTGTGTTCAGTACATCGGAGAAATGTCCAGAAATAGTTCATCTCAGTGAAAATATTACTTCTGGAATAGTACCAAGGTCAGCAAGACCCTGACTTATCAATTCTGTTAATGTTCACATAAATTCAAGCTGTCAAACACTAACTTGTCCAGCTGAGATATTATGAAAGACTCTCATCTATGTCTCCCCTCTCTGCATTTCTTTCCTTTTTGCCCACTTCCATCCTCCTCCCATTGCAATTTAGAGGTTCAGCCTATGGCAAGGTAGGATTTCAAGGCTTCAGGTTTTCTGGGCCTTAAATGAAGTAGAAAAGGGAGATTCTGTAACATCTTAAAATAATACACAATTCCCCAAATGTCCTTTCAGTGTAGCCACATCTGTGAGCAGGATATCAGTGTCTTAGCATGGAACTGTTGGATAACCACTGCTGTAGTGACTGTTCTGGTGGGGGTTCAGCACACGGGTTGCAATTCTGTCTCAGAGTTTGGTTCTGCAAGGGGCTGAACACCTTGGCTCTGAATTAGCAGAGCAAAGTAACTCTAGGTTAAAATGTGGCCTATGCTGTGTGTAACCTGTGTAGAGAGAACAAATTCTTCACAGCTCAAAGAAAGTGAATTTGGTCAGAAGAGATGGGGGAAAACAGAGTCAGGACAACTTTGTGGCTTTTTCCAGAGTACTGGTTTATACCTGTGTGAAGCACATCACCGGTCCAGCAACGCTTCCTACACCTGGCTCACTCCTTGTGCCTGACAAACGCTCCTTATGCCACCAAGGGGAGAGTGGCAAAGGTGTCCCCTGTGCCTGTTTAAGCACGTTGGCACTGGTGCAGGTCTGTGGACCTTGTCCCCTTGGTCTCAGTGCCAGCCCCACTGCAGAGGAGTCTTCAGCTCCCTCTTTGCAGAGACTGAACAGGGACTTTGCTGCAGGACAGGAACTGCCATGAGTAAAAATGACTATAAAAACATAATGCACAAAGCAATCAGGTCTGTCCTTTTCTTAAAGGTTCAAGAACTGCTTTGTCATTTATGGAAGAGACAACAAACAACTCGCACTTTCCTTTGTTTCTCTGTTTCTTGCTGCTTTAGAACAATGACTACATATATCTCAAAGACTGATAAGGAATGAGAACCCGGGGGTACTGGTGACATTTCACAGGATGGAGTTAAGAGATAGCTGACCTAATGTGACAAGTGTCTTTTTTCAAGTCTTTGCTAATAGCAGTAACCACTTAGACTCCTTAGGTGTGTGTCAAATGCCAAGGGCAGTCAACTGAATCATGTCAAAAGGCTGCCTCTCGTGAGTGAATGGTCTCATATCAGCACAAAGCCCTGTAAATCCTCCAGGTGGACTTTAATCATTTTGCTTTCAATGGATTTGGTTAGCAAGAAGTGTTTGAGAGGCTAATATTTCACCCTCTGTGGCTGGGAGTATTTCAGTTCTGCTCAGTGATGCTGACTGTCTCTTTAGCTGTTCAGCTTGGGTTGGTTTTCCCTTGTTCTTTGAGGACTTGGCCTGATAACAAAGCTGGGGATTCTCCTGTTGGTTTTCACATGACTTTAGTAATTCTTGGCCAACACTGAATTTTGAAGCACTTTGTAGTTGAAATTCTGTTTAGAAGAGTCTGGGGGTATGAGAAGTAAGTTCAAGGCAGACCAGCCAAGTTTGTTCTTGAGTATGATGCTCCACTATTTTATTGTCATTCTTGTATTTTCTGTGCTCGCATTTAATTAGACAATCCTAGATCAGGCTTCCATTTTTCTTGGTGCTTTACAAACACGTTACCAGGCGAGTCTAAAGAGATTCTAGTCCATTTGTGTTAATAATTGTGTTCATAATAAGTCATAAATATGACAGATATTATTTTAGGAGCAGAAATAATCTAATATTAAAAAAATAGAGTGTAAAGTGAGGTTTCAGTTTGCTGTGCATTTTATACTGAAAAATAAATACTGAAAACAATACTGAAAAGCTGGAAAATACCTTAAAAAATTCTACAGTCTAAACATTCATTTGTCTCAGGTATTAATAAAACTTATGGAAGATCATTTCTTTACTGGTTTTCCCTTCTCCTCTGCCAGTCCCAGTCTTTTGCCTACTGCCCTGCAGTCCTTGCAACTTCCCTGGATGCTGCCTAATTCAGATAATGTCTAAAGCAGGAAAACCCTGAGTTGTTTTTGGCTTCTCCCCAGAAGAGACCAAGTCACCAACTATGGTAAGAAAAGGCAGTTTGAGTTCCTCTGTTTGAGCACGGGTGTGCGTCCTTTTGTCCCAGGGGCTTTCTCCAACAGTGGCACACACTCTGTCTGTTTGTCCCAGAGCTCCTACTGCATCCCTGGCCTCCAGGCTGCTCTCCTTGTTCAGCTGTGCTGCAGCAGAAATTCCTGCTCACAGCCTGTCCTGGGTTCTGATCGTGCCTCTCTGCAGGAGCTGCTGATCCCACTGCAGAGGAGGACAGCGGCTCATGTGAGCAATCCCAAATCTGCCTCAATCCGCATGACCCAGTTCAGTCTGTCTTTACTAATCTAGTTTGTTTTGAATGTAGTGGACTAGGAATTGTTCCTGTGGGCTGAGCCCTTTGGGGAGGTGCTGGTGGAGGTGGACACTGAAGAGGAAGAGATGATCCCCATCCTCTGCTGTTTTCCAAACCCACATCTCTTCACTCCACAGCTCTGCCAGGTGCTCCTTCCTACAGCTTGGGGCCATAAACATTGACAACATCAAGTGTTCCGTAGTTGCTGGAGCAGAAGGGAGCTTGAAGGGAGGGATTTGAAACCTGATAGTGGAATGGATTTCTCTTGTTTACAGTGAGTCCCTCCCATGCTTGAGGAACACTTTGCAGGGAGGCACGAAATGGTTCCTTTGGAGCAGTCACAAGTGGGCACGGGGCTGTTCCCTGGCCAGAGGGAGCTGGAAGTTGGATGCCAGTCTGTGATAGATGGCAGCGCAGGGAGGAACAGGCCAAGAGGAGCCCGGAAATGGAGAGAGCCTCATGCAGTGTGAGGGGATGAGTCTGGAGTTTGTCCATGATAACTGTTTCCTTATTATTTGCTGATCTTCATGCAACTATTTGGGATTTCGGGCACTCATGAGCTAAATTTTGGGAAATGCAGGCTCTTTTAATGATCATCACTTTTAGTCTACTTATATTCTTTTCATTCTTCTTTCTTTTTCTCAAAGATTCATCATTAGAAAAACTTAACTACATGGACAGGAAAAAAACTCAATCCCTTCCTTTGACAAATTGGAAATCTCCAAAGACTTATAAGCCAGTATGAAAGATTGACTTAATGGAGCGGTATATTTTTGATACAGCAAGGAGCCTCCCAATCCTCTGATTAGACTGATATAGATTTTCTAGAGATTAGCAAAATCTGAAATGCATTAAAAAAAAAATCCAGTGTGACAAAACAGTTTTGACAGCATAAATGAAACCTAAAGCAATGTAAAATGTAATTACTGCAGCTATCCCTGTGACCCGTCAGCATACACTGCTTTGCTCTGCCCTCAGGAGAGCTGGGCTTATTTTCCACCTATTTATTTTTCTGCATGTTTGGCAAGGATATTTTTAGTCTAATAATTTGCTTTTCTTTAGTGCCCCATTTCTGGTTCCTCAGTGTTCCAACGTGGGTTTTGGTGAAAAGATTAAAAAAATAAATAAATAAGGGATTGAAGGTTATGAGGAGGGTACAGGAAGTTCAAAGAGAAACCGGAATCAATCCCTTACTGCCTTTCCATGTGCTTTGGTGGTAGGGCTGTGTGAGTGCTTTATTTAACTTGCTGAGGTCCAGGAGAAGTGCTGGGGTTTATTTACGTTCCAGCGGAATGGAGGGGCCCTCGCTGGCATTAGGAATTCACAGTGCTGGACCCGTGCATCTGCGTAGTGACAGCTCCTACTTTGGAGAAACCAAGTGACCATGAGATAGGAGAGGAGGACACAGGCTTGAAAGTCCCACGGACGCAGAGAAAGTGGAGGAGTGTTGGCCTGTGCTTTCCCCTCCAAGCAGGACTGCTTCCCAAGATGAAGTGTCCTGGCATCCGCCCCAGCATCGGGAATGCAGCTCTACCTGCCAGAGCTTTCTTCTGAAAAGCTTTCTCTGCACAGATTTATGTTTTTGCTGAAGGCAACATGGTGGATCTACTGAAGATTGTACTTTATGTGTCATATCTATACATGGTTTTGAACTGGCAGCCTTGGGGAATTGTTTTTGGTCCTTGAGTCCTTGTTTTCCTTTCCACTGCCACAGCAGGGAATGATGGTTAAATCAGTCAGCAGAGAGCTTCAGATGCAAAAAAAACCCCTTTAAAAAATAACCACAGGGGCAGTTATTTGGTGTTTGGGGAGGGATCATAGTTGGAGATGTTTTCTGGCTCTTGGACAGCACCTATCTGAGGTATTTGTGTGGCTTCCATTACCATGGGATCCGAGGAACCCTGTACTCATCAGTGTGCTCATCCCAGGGCTCCTGTTCACAGGGGCTGCTGCTCCTCTTGCAGGGTTTGCTCTCAAGCCTTCAGAAAGCCTCCAGTTGCTCTTGTGATTTTAGCTGAAAACTAAAGCACAGGTTCCCCACGTGTTCATGACCTCTGGAAAGCTGGCAGCCCTCCAGTTTTCCTTGCTGCCATTTCCATCCCCATTTCAGCAGAACTTTTAATTAAAGCTTCTGTTCCCCGTGGCTTGGTAGTGGCACAGGCAAAATTTGGTGCTGGTAACGTACCCTGTGATATTTTTAATGAGTTGCTTCTTTTGTCTTTTGCTCACTTATAACTCCTGACAGAGATTTTGCAGGAAAGGGCACTCTCTGTGTGGGTCCATGGCTTGGACAATGGGTTTCCTGTACTGATGTCGGTAGGTTTATGGTCATTTCTGTAAATACTTTTACTGCAATATATGATTATAACAACTATATCAGGAGTTTAATTGATAACCCAAAGATAAAGACCCCACAGTAACTGGCAACACAAGCTGTGTTTTGCATTTATGTCTTTTCATACAGTCAGATGGTTTTATTGCCCTGGAATTTAATGCATTTTAGATTTGCTAATCTCTCTAAAATCTATACATCAGTTTAGTCAAAGGATTAAGGTTTCTTTAGTAAATCAAAAATATACTGCTCAATTAAGTCAATCTTTCACATCAGCTTATAAGCCTTTGGAGATTTTTAACCTGTAAAAGGAGATTTTTCAAGTAGGATTTACACTTTTACAACAATGCAGGAAAACAGAAAGAAATACCAAATAAATAGACATTACAATTAAGTAATGCCTATGGAAAGAGGCATTTTTTTTTCACCAAAATGTGTAAAATTGGAAATGTTGATGTTACAGATGAGCCACAACGAATTAATAGGGACTTGAGAATTTTATTCTTAAAATTTTACTAAACAGATTCAGGCTAGTGAGATCTGAGACCAAATTAACTCCAAACTTGATACATTTCTGCAGAAATTTTCATTATCTATGATTTTATGTTTGATACTCTTTGAGTCATCAGAAATGGTGTTAAGAGGGGAGAAAAAAACCCTCACAATTTTTGAAACATGCAGAAATATTCAGGGCACAAACTCAGTCTCTGAGTAACAGGGGCTGGGCAGAAGTTTTGTGTCATCGGTAGTGTTGGTGACCTGTAATTCCCCAGTCACCTGTGGTCATGTGAGGATCCATGGGAGCTCATGGTTGTCAGTATGTTTATTCCCTCAAACCCTTCAGATGTAGGGCAAGTTTAATTTATTGACTTTACAGGTAGAGAACTGAGGCACAGAGTCCCACGCATTTGTGGGGACTCACACACTTCAACGCTTTTGGGCAGAAGTCAGATTGTGCTAAAGGGGAGAACTGAAAGGGGATTTTCCAAGCCCCCACATAGCACCCAGACTTCTGGACTACCCACTGCACCTTTTTTCTGGTTATAGGCTGCTCCTAAATGCACAGTGGCTGAAGCCAGTGGGGATAATTCCAGGAGTGTCCATAGTCCCTCAATCCAGTGGCTGCTGTGTTCCTTGACCAAGGTCCCCTTCAGGCAGCACGGCCCCAGTTCTCCACCTCAGTGCACACCAGCACTGGCTTGTTGTGGTTGTGCTGCAGAACAGATAACGCCTGCTAGGAACAGCAAACTTCTGCAAGCTGCCTTTGAGCTAAGTGATTTATTTCACACAGGCCTGGGAAGGAGAACAAAGAGCCAGGGCCAGAGCATGGCAGAGTCCCTTCTTTGTGCTGTGTGCCAGCGCAGTGCCGTGCTCGCTGGGCATGAGGTGCAGGGTGTAAGGCAGCGCACAAACATCGTGTTGCTAAGTTAGACTGCAGTGCCTTAGGAAAATTAATTTGCTGTGCAGCCCCTGTGTAAAAATTATTATAGGAGTTGCAATAGCAAAGGCAGTTGTTAAGGGTGAGTTCTAATCCCCACTCTCGGCTAATAACTTTTTGCTAACAACTTTCTCAAATTCTTTTTGCTCAGAAATTTTCCGTGCTTGGTGTTAGCCCTAAGGTGAAGTTTCTGGAAACTCTGAGAGGATTTTGAATTACGATAGCATGAATAAAATACATTTATCCTCCTCATGTTTTAATGAAACTTTTGCATTCTGAAAAGCCTCTGAAGCAAAAAAGTTCAGATATGTTTTGTAGCCCTGAGTAAAGAAAGAAAGAAAAATTGATGTCTGCAGAATATCCTGGGTCATGGAACTGCAAGACTTGTGGTGACTGTGTGTGGTCACAGCCAATTTAAAGATGAAGAATGACATTCTCAAAAGTATCTAATGGTTAGGCCCATTTCAAAAGCAACATTGACATTTAGGAGATTAAATGTCATAGAATCTCGTAGGATCAAGACACCTGCCTGCCTCTTGAAAGTAAAAACCTGTTTCAATAGAGCTGGGCAAGGAGTGTTTCTCTTTTCATGAAGAATGGTGTTATTTTGATCCCCAGGCTGGACCAGGAGCCTACCAACACTACATGGAGCTCCCATGATGTGCCACACAGCTGAACCACATAGGAGACCGTGGGGGAACACTGGAAATGCGAATGATTTCCCCTCTCTGAAGGATGGGAGTCCTCAGCTACAACTCCTGGGGGAGGTCTGTGTGCTTTAGGGGCTGTAGGGTTGAAGAGACTCAGTTTGAAATGTTCTGCATCGTTACTAAAAATTGAGCCACACTGGTCCAGTCTACATCTCTGAGCCAAAGGTTTGACCACTAATCTTAAATGAGACACGTGAATGAAACAAAACCAATTTTAAACCTTTTCATGGGGAGGTGTTGCACTCTGTGTATACTGATAAACATGGTTTGGTTTTCATTTCAGTGACATCTCGGAGGGCTTCAGCTGAGGCATTTAAAAGACATGTAAATGTGGCACACAGGCTGTTGGTTTAGTGGTGAACTTGGCAGTGCTGGGTTTATAGTTGGACTTGATGATCTTAAAGGTCTTTTCCAACCTAAAGGATTTTATGGTTCTTTAAACTTAACTTGAACTTATCTATTAAAGCTCTTAGATGCTTCCAACAAGAGAAGCACAAAAAGTGATGCTTCAGTGCCTCCTATGGCTTTTCCATTGCTGTTGGCCAGATCTGAAAAGTCTTTTCCATATTACAGGAACAATTTTGTGGCTAAGTAAATTTGCTTGCCTGTGTCTTCTATTATCTTTCACTATCATGTTGTCTCTTTGTGTAAGTGCTTTTCTAGTAAAGGTCTGTTGGTGGAAGTTCTTAGAGGAGCTGAATTTCCACCAAGGAACTTGGCTCCCAAATGCAAGATGCCTTGGTCTGTTAATGGTGCCCAGGTGAAGGCTGCTGCAGTTTAAAAATGTTTCATCTACTGGTGCCTCCATCAGAGCTGCATTGGGTGTTGATTCCTGAAACGTTGTACCTTTACATTGAATGGAAGAAGTAATTAAGATGTTGCAGTTCTTAGAAATCCCTCTATGCTTTGAAAAATTGCAAGATCAGTGCTGGGATAATGTGAAAGCTGAGGAGTCCAAAGTTCAGAGCGGGGGTGTCTGAAATCCATGGTTTGTATCACTGACTGAGCCATGTGCACATACACAGGGTGAGACCAGAAGGCATTTTCCAGTTCAGATTTCCTTGTTAAATATAATATGTGATTGTTTATTATTTAATCTATGCTTTGCAATATACTGGATGTATAAAGGGCCTGAATTAATACTGTGGCTGGAAAGTTAATTTTTGGATTTTTTTTATTACTTTTGGTCCTTCATTTATTTTTTTTTAACCTGGATTTAGTGACAACTTTTACACTTTCATCATATACAGAGGAATGGAGTGGCTTGAATGTGTGCTAGAGTGCCCAACCTGGGACCAGCAGGAAGTGATTCTCCTCTTGAATCCCTCAGAACTCCTGCTCCCAAATGAATTAGCCGAATGAGCCTTTAACTGTATCCCTGAGTTTGTTTTCTCTCTTACTTGGATTGATTTTTTTAAAAATGGTTTTTTAACCAATGCCATTATTGCTTCCTTCTCAGCAGATCTGTTCCTGTAAAATTTAATACAGAACACCTTCCCTTCCTTGCATTTCTAGCACCCTGTATGTCCTGTTTGGGCTCTGAAATCCAGGGGATTTCAAATTTTCTTAGGACAATTTCCCCCAGTACCTTTGCAATGAGTCTGGTCTGCATCATAACTGCTGTGCTAAGCAGCTAAATTGCATTACGAATTGGGGGAATAATTATCAGCCTTGGATTATGGCATTATTAACACCTTAATAATGATAACTCTCAGCAGTTCACAAGACCATCAAATGTTTTCTTTTTAATGCTGTCACAGATTTTTCAGCGAGTGCTGGAGATAACTTGACAGCCCCATAGAGTTTGATGTATGTGTCTGGAGAGGGGGAAGAAAAAAAAAGTTGAGACCCTCCAGTCAAACCAATGTCTTTAATGGCTTCCCTAGATTAGAATAATCCCTATGGGAAATCCACTATGACAACAGTTCTTATACAGATTTTCCGATTTTCCAGTCACTGCTTCTGTGCCACAACCATTCTTTGAAACTGTTTATGTTAGTGAAAGGCCACATTCTCAGAGCCTTTTTTTTCTTTTTAAAGAATGTGTTTTAACTCCATTAAGAAGAGTTTGAAGTTCTCACTTTCTTCCTTGGGCATTAGTGTGCCTATTAGTCCTGCATCTTCTGGATGTTTGACAACGTGAAGAAATGTAGGGGTCAGTTCTGACTCTTGTATTGAAGGTCATCCGAGTGTTTGCACTTCAGTACAGTATTTATAACATGGGTGAGTTCAGCCCCTGGGGAATTGAAGAATTAGGCTGCGTGACAGAAGGCCGGGCAGCGACAGTGCTAAAACACGTTGCTGGTGTTGATTTAAAATCAAAATGAGAGAACAGACTTGCAGTCCCAGAGCCAGACACACTTATTCCTATTTAGATGTAGCTGCAGTACGAATCTAGCCCTGAACAGGCTCTTTTCAAAAACAAGACCTGAACCCAGAGTCTTAAGATGGGGAACTTTTTAAAGAGCCCAAGTTAATTCAGCACTTTCTTGGCAGAGGAAAAAGTTGTAATTTTTGATAATGACAGGAATTTAAAGCTGCTGAGGAAGTTTCAAACTGCTGGATGGAAGAGGAAATCCATGAGAGAGCGCAAAGGACTGGACTATTTCTGTGGGTGTCCACTGAGACCCGAAATCATCTGTTTATAGCACTGTTGTACTTAACCTTTGTACCTCTGCTTCAGGTTATATGCTCTGCCAGAGAGCTGTGAACATGAAGGAGGTCAGGCTGTTATTTGTGTCCCTGCCACTAAAATTCTGTTTAAACACGTTGCTGTGGGCACAGGTCAGAGAATCTCAAATTAAAAACGAAGCTTAAACTTTTCCCGCTCCCCATCAGTTGTGTGGGGCTTTTGACTGCTAGGTAGATATTTAAGAAGCAGCTTCTCCTGATCACAATTCCATTTGGTGGTTGCAGGAATCAGGCTGATCCCTTTGTGTTCAAGCCCTGAGTGTCTGTGCAATGAGGAGCTCTGCAGCACTCTGCAGTATTTCTGTATGTCCATTGCTATTGCAGCACCCTCCACTGGTTCCTCTGCCTGCTTTGCCTCTCTGAGAGATCACTCCCTGTGCATGTCATGTAAAAAGCATCCGTTTATTCTCAGTTTAGAGGGGTGGCTCAGGCACCATGCAAATACTAGTGTTATATTGAGGTTAACTAGAAAAATACAATAAAGACCATTTTGCTAAAAGCAATGACTCAAGACCCAAGTTTGTGATCAAAGGCTGCATAGTATGAGATACTTTAGATATTCAGTAAAAACGTTAGTTCAGCCTGAAGGAAGAGAGAGGTGATGAAGAACGGTGCAGTGGGGAATGATAGAATAGAATCATAGAATGGTTTGGGTTGGAAGGGACATCAAAGATCATCTTGTTCCAACCCCCTGCCATTATCAGAAGCAGAGACGCCTCCCATGATCCCAGGTTGCTCCAAGCCCTGTCCAGCCTGGCCTTGAACATTTCCAGGGATGGGGAACCCACAACTTCTCTGGACAGCCTGAAATTCCAGTGTCTCTTAGTCCTGTGTCACTCATGTGGCCAAATGCCTTTTTGGGTTAATGATTTCTTTTGCTGTGGTGATGGATAAGTGAAATCGAACCACCTTCAAGGGGTTAAGCTGCAGTTTGTTGTGAAGCTTTGGAAGGAGAAAGTCAAAGCTAGCACAGTTTCAATCAGGGTCAGCCCTGGGTGTGGTGACCTTTCTGTGCTGACCACCACCCAGCTGAAAGTTCAACTGCATTGACAGAATCTCGGGGCTGTTTACACGATAGGCTGTAAAAACAGTGTTGCTCCTGCGAATTTTCACACTTCCATTTGTTTTAAGAGTTAGAAAAAAATAAATCAGCATTTCATAAATTCTTTTTCTCACAGACAGGTCTGCCTGAATGAAACAAGCAGTCCCACAACTTTATTTTAAGCTGCTTTTCCTGTTTCCCACACATTGCAGTCAGCAACCTTTGCCCAGGGCAGGATGACCATTGATTAATATGGAATACCCGAGTCCTGCCTGTAGTGGTAGGGATGCTCCAGCAAATAGGATGTTTGTTCCACTTGCAGGCCAAGGAAAAAGGAATTTCTGGAATGATCTGGATAAAAAATAACTGTTTGTTTTGGCAGTCTCGCTTGGACAGTCCTTGAGCTGTTGTGTGGTGGTTCTATTTACACCGGGAAAATCCAAGCAAACAGGCTGCCCTGGGCTATCAGGATGGCTTAAGTTTCCAACATATTTTTCCTGCGTATCAAAAGTTTGGATCTTTGCCATGTAATCATTTTACAGAACCGTGAGTGGAAAGCACTCCTGTTGTGGTCAGTCTGTTTTCTATGCTCTCCAACTCCTGCTTTTCCAGCAATGGTCAGCACAGCCTCCTATCAAATAAATACCTCTAAATTTGTCCTTTCTTGATTTAATTCTCTACAAACAACTGCCCTCCTGGGCCGCTTTTAGTGCTTGCAACACTGTTGTGTTCATTTAATCCTTGCCCCCTGTACAAATAGACAGCAAGGACAAGGCTCTATGCCATGATGGCAGCCATGGGAAATGTGGGAGAAAACATGTTGTTTTTTGAATTTTGGAGTATGTCAACAGGCACTCTGTGGTAGCATATATGGGGATATTGTAGTTCCAGGAATCATCTCCAAACTTTATTTACCAGGGAAATAGCAAAGGAGTCGTTCACGTTGCCCATAAACAGGTTTCCGGTGCTCCAGACGGATGTTTGTTCATTCTGTTTACATCATGGGGAAAACAAAAATGAAAGTCTAAGATGTAAATCCACAGATTTACATCCCTCTTGCTGTGTTCAGACCTGGACAGCTGGATGGGAGAGCACAGAGCAATGCTTTGGACCTGTGCCTGGCTCTTCCCAGCTCTGCTGTCCAGCCAGGATGACCTTGGCTGAGCCGTGCTCCTCTGTGCCTCCATTTCCACGTGTGTGAAAAGTCAGTCTGTCATGATCCTGATGGTTTTTTGTTTCTTCTTTTCAAAGTATTTTGACCCCTGCTGCTGAAAAGAGCCAGACACTCCTCTCCATGATTTACCCAGGTGCATGGGATAAAAGCAGGCTGCCTTGGAGGAACAGGCTCCCTTCTTTGGAGAGCACGGTGTTGCTGGAGGTGCATGACTGTCTGAAGTGTTTACATCCTGGGCTTCTAAAGTAATATCTGTAGGCCATCACTTTGGGTTGAAAATTGATTTTATTAGGTGAAAATGAAAATGAACTGAAGAAATGAACTGCAAGCCACATTGCTGGGCTTACAAAACACGTTACCCAGCCTGATGTGCCCGGATGCAATGAATACACAGAGACCACCTACTTTGAACACTCCTCTGATTTTCCAGTTTCTTTAAAGTCTAATAATATTGGCGATGCAGGATGAAAGCAATTGTGAAAAGTGAAAAAGTCCTTGTTTGCCTATCCTGTCATCTGGGGTCTGTTTCACTGAAGCTGAAAATGAAGGTAACTTGCCTTAATGCTGTAGGACAGCTTTTAGTCTAATTGAACCATGCATCGGCCAGAACCCGGTATTGAGCCTTCAGTCTCGGGTTAATCCCTTTTATTGGCTTGGGTGCAGGTTATCATCCCTTCTTATCAAACAAGGACCCCTTTCTTCTCGCTCAGGATCAGAACTAAAAGCCAGTTGAGAAAGAAATGACAAATTCAAAGCTTTAAGCCTCCCCCCCTTCCCCAAAACCCACCCTGTGGACCCACGAGGTGCTGTGCGACACACACACTTCAGCTGGGAGGCTCGGGTGCATTTTTGTTGCTAGGAAGCTCCCTCCCCTTTCAGCTGTGATTTTTCGGAGCTGCAGCTTCAAAGTGTGTGGACTTGGTTCAATTGTTTTGCCCAGCATTCTCCGAGCAGGATGTCAGATTAAATTTATGGGCAGTGCTTAGTATTTGAACACCTGCTTCAGCCTCCTCTGCTGGCACAGCTCTGAGCAGAGGTATGTCAAAGTCACCAATAGCCCGTGTGGAATGTGGGTCACTAATTTTTTTTAAGGAAAATAAAGAGGGCTTTGGGGAAAAAAAAACCCCCAGTTATTTTGTACGAGGGAGATGGTGAGGCTCCTGGGTCACAATTGTCCTTTCTGACCTTAAACTCTGCTTAAACTAACATGAGCAAAAATCCCCCACATTTATTAGCAAACTGTTTTATCATGATTACAGGTCAAATCACCAAAAAGCAAAGAAAAGGTTATACTCTGCGTATTTTAAATAGAGGCAAAGATTTTAAAATTAAGTAATATTAAATCCCTGACAAAAATTACCCTATGTATACTTTCAATTTATCCTATACTGGGTTTGAGAATTACTTCTCAAAGTTACTTATTCTGGCATGATATTGTTTAAAATTAGTATAAAACTACCAAAAATAATCCCACTCTTTTTCCCCTGCATACTCAGTGCCTTGCTCATTTGAAACAGCTTCTACAGTGTGAGCAATATTTTAACAGGTTTTATGACAATGGACAGGAGGAGAAATTAGGCTTATTAAAGGTGTAGTAGGGGAAAAAATAAAATAAGATCTTTATGAAGGCCTGGAACCTTGGTGCTTCCATCCAAGCGGGGTTTCTTGCATTTTCCTATGAGACATCTGGTGTGTGGGTCTCTGAAACAGGATCCTGAACTAACTGACCCATGGGTCTGATCCCATTTGGCATTTCAGTTCCCCCTTGCACAGCCCAAAGTCCAGCAGCCAACAGCACTTGGAGGTGTTGTGAGAAGTGTACGACCCAGAAAGTTTTTGATGCCCCTGGAAGAATCCAAGCCTTTGTTTCTGGGATGTTCAGCCAAATTCTCCCTATCCTCTGCTGTCTTGCCTTCAGAACGCTTTCCCCGCAGGCCCCCAAAAGGAAAGGTTGCGACATCCTAAAAAACTTTCTTTCCCTCCATATTGTTCTTTGGGAAAAGCATAGCGTGGCTGGGATGGTTTTTTCATACAAACCAGCCCAATGCCTGCTGGCCTGGGTATCCAAAATATAGTTTTATTGTTGTGGAAAGGCCTTAATGAGGAAGAAAAAAACCCTATTTAATAAAGTGCATCAAGTGCCCTTGGGAAAAATTAGCACACAATGACTTCTTGTGCCGCCAATTGAAACGGCAGATTGGAGTAGTGATAGGCTTTACAGGAAATATTAAAAAAGCACAGATGGCTCAAGTTTACATGTTTACAGTGGAGCTGGAACAGCAGCTAAAACCTTCCAGTATAGTATAATTTACTAGAAGGTCACAGACCCAGCGGTTAGGAGTGAACCTGAAGACTATTGTAAACACACTGTTAGGATTTGTAGAGGTCTAATCCTGGCATTTTTCGTTCTTTTCTGCAGTATTAGAAGCAATTGGCTGCAGCATTAGTGAAAAGAGATACTTAAAGCATGGAAAAATGTGACATTCCATTGGTGAGTGTGGAGCTGAGCCCTTGCAGGGAGCTGGAAGGGGGTTATGCAATTGCTACTGTTACTATGTAATTAGAGGCTCTTTGGCACTAATCTACGGTTCAGCTCACAATGTGATTAAAACAAAAAATACGGAAAAATGTAAGTAGAAACAAGCTGCTTCAGCAATCACAAGAGTATCTGCTGTGCCCCCCGAGCCCTGCTTCACAGCTCTGAGGGAGGCTGGCTGGGGAAGGGTACCCTGGGGATCTGGGTTTATGGCCTTGCTCTGCCACCAGCTTCCTAGATGGCATCAGTCAAGCCAGCCAGGATGGTTTCTTATTTAAGTGACTAAGGAAATGTTAATCTATTAAAAAAGCTATTTTATTTTCTAAGTTTGTTGCATCTCTGGTGGGATCTGGTAGAAACGTGAGCACAGCAGAGAGCAGGGCACTCTGCAGGGATTCTTCTAACTCCCTGGGCAGACTTTTTGTCCTCTAACTGTGACAAAGGTCACTTCTTTCATTCTTCCTCCTGTATGTTCAGACTGTCAGATCTTCAGGATACAAACTGTAACATTCTAAACTCAGAAAATGGATTTAAGAAGGCCTGTTTAGGGCTGCAGTGTAAAATGATAAGATGGGATCACCAAATGGACTAACTGCCTTTAGTGACAGGTGTCCTTTAATGATGTAGTTTGCTCCCTACGGAAATCAGCTTGGTCAATCAGCTTAATGACATTTTAATGTGGAACCATGGCCTGTGTCCCCTGCAGTTTGAGCTATTTTATGTCCTTAAAGTGATCCCTAGCCCATAGAAACAGGACAAGCAGCTAATCTGGCCCAGACGCTGAGAGTAAATCTGAAGAAACAAAAAGCCCTAAACAAAAATATAACAAAATCTGGCTCTTGTATTTCCCAGTTTTCAAAGCACTGGGGAAAACAGTTCAGTATTCTTATGTCCTTCCAACAGATGGACTGATTGAAGCATGAAGAGGTGAAGTAGTTTGCCAGAGAAGTGATAAAGTTTGGATTCATAGATTGGTGTCTTGATTTCCCTGTCCAGTGTTCTGTCCTTTGGAGCAGAATCACTGGCTTGTGCTCTGTGTAGCCTTTGCATTTTCACGGATATGGTGGCTCACCTTGTACAATTAAATGCCACTGATTCACATGACATCATTCCAGTTGCTGTCAGCCCAGGAGCAGCTTTCTTATTGCTGTTTTTTTTTTCTTGCACATGTACATGCAAATGTGAACGGCGTTATTTTCATTTAACAAGCTCCTGTGATATCGTTGGAATCGCTTGGTAGTTAAATCATGTTAAATTAAAACTGGCGGCTGCCGCTGCCTCATCACAATCAACAGTACAATAGGTACCTTATTAACTGAATATTTACTTTGCAGACATTTATCTCCCTCATCAGAAAGTTGACTTCACCTGGGAATGTTAAAATAGGTGAGTTGAAGCTGGAGTTCTCGGCTAATCTGGTGCTGATCTAGATGGCAATATCTCCATGTGAATTTTACCAAATGAAACCTGCATGACTCACCCCAGAAAAATCTCAACCAATAACATGAGCTCATTAAACGCAAATCAATCACCACAGCAACTAAAACCACAACATGGCAAGGAATACTTCAAAAAAAAGGGAAATTTGGGTGAAAGTGCCCACCATACCCAACTTTTCAAGCTGCATCCAGTGCTGGTGATGGTTAGGCACTAGAGAAGATGGTGAGGACACAGCCCATGGCAAGTGTAGAGATTTTCTGAAAAATCCATGTTTTGTTCACTACACAACCTTTTCCAACCCGTTGCAGCAGAACTTGCTTCAGGGGCCAGAAGCCTGGGAGCAAGCCTTGCAATTTAATTTGTGGTGGCATTTTAAACCTCTCTACCTCTCCACTGGAGATGGAGCATGCCTGGAATACCATGTCAAGGGCTGAGGTCCACATGAAGAGAGAAGTTGGGTGCAGCATGTTGTTAGCATCACCCAGCTCGGAAGGAGGGAGTCCAGTTCCAGGGTCCTTGAGGTCAGGAGTCAAACACCCTCTGATTACTGCAGCAAGAGCAGGATCCTGTGATGGTGCTGGACACAAAAGGGAGACCTTTGGGTCAAGCTCAATGCTGCTTTGGCCTCATGCAGCCTTTCTGTGCCTGCCCTCAGCTTGTTCTGGGAATTCTGCCAACCAAAATTCCCTGCTCACTGTGTGAGTAGGTTTTAAACATCTCAGTCTAATCTAGGGGTGTAGTTTGCCACCATTTCTAATGGCCTTCTATGAATCCCAGGTTCGGGAGACATTTCAAGCTGAGTAGTTTGCAGTTGAATAGGACTTGCCCTCTGAATGCTCCCTTTGCCAATGAGAATGATCGGGCAGGCACTGGAGAATGCCATGAGCCAAAGCCAAGGGCTTGCTGGGTCAGCATCATCAGCCCTGGTGATTTTCATAGAATCACAGGGTGGTTTGGGTTGGAATGGACCTTAAAGATCATTTCATTCAATCGCCCTGCCACAGGCAGGGGCACCTTCCACTGTCCCATGTTGCTCCAAGCCCCATCCAACCTGGTCTTGAACACTTACAGGGATAAGGAATCCACCACTTCTCTGGGCAATCTGTGCCAGGGACTCACCACTCTCACAGGGAAGAATTTCTTCCTAAAATCTAATCTAAACCTACTCTTATTTTGTCCACTATGTTTTTCACAATTCAGTGAATATTGACTTTGAGTTGATCTGCATGGGATTTATTTGGTTTCTGTTTGGGGGTGTTATGTGGAGGAGAAGCAGCTTGATGATCTGCTGTGATTCTCCTACTCACTTCCCTGCGGGGGGAGAAAGGGGATGTCCCATGGGAGACAGTTCCCATCACCAAGGTCTCCTTGGGCGTCCAAGACCCATTTCCCAGTTAGTTACCAGTAGCTGATGTTCACGATATGCCTGAGGCTGGAGAGCTTCTGCACTGATGGATGTGATCCTCATGGCTACAAGAGAAGGAAAACAGAGACAGGATTTATATTCTGAAACTCACAGGGAATGACAGATCTATCAATTGTGATGGGATCCAGATTGGATCATGCTAAAGCCACTGTTAAGTGTTATGAATGTGTATATGACAATATCCCAGTTTTGCAGAGCTGTAAATGACATGCGCACACATCCATATTTTAATACACAGACCCACTTATGTAAGCCCATAACCCTCTTTTCCTGGTAGCAGCAGCTTTAGTTTATAGAGAGAAGCTGAATAGACAGACCCTGTCCATCTCTAGATCCATATGTTTACATGGGCCAGAGTTCCCTGTGATGTAAATCAGTGATAGCCATTAAATTCAGTGATGGATATGAGCTGAGGCTGGACTGTTTCTATTTACAGCACAAGCCCTGCTGTGTTTTATGTTTTGATAAGACCCTAAAATAAATTACAGGGGGGAAAATAGTTGAAGTTTCTCAGCACAGAGACTTCTCAGGCAGAAAATACCGATGTTAAAAGAGCTTTAATTCCTGACAAGAAAGTGTAACAGGGAAGCACAGGGATTTGAAATGACCACAGCAAATTTAAATGAGAAGTAGAATATTGTGAAAATATAATGTTGGTTAGAGGGAGATAAAACAAACTGTCAAGGGGAAGAGTGGGTTCTCCATGTGAAACAGTTTCTGCTTCAGAAATGAATTACATTTTTTTGGAAAATACACTCAAGCCAAACGTAAGTTAGTGGCATACACATAGAAAACTTGACCTATGTTAAACATGAGATCAGCACTAAATATTCTAAATCATCTCTTCTGGCTCCTAATCTGGCCTATGAAATCCTACTGTGTGTTTACATAAATCCTGGCACAATGAGTTCCTGACCTCAGCTGTGACTTGGTGGTAATAACAGAAATATTACTAATAACAGAAATATACTATAATGAATTTGGAAAGTGAAATATAGAAGAATGAAAAGGGAATTCTTGGTGTTAGTTGTAGGTATGAATTCAAAATGAGGTTGTTAGCCTGCTTTATACACTGGTGAATAAGCCACTTCAGAAATAAAGGAAAATTCAGTGTAATTTTGGAAGTGAGAGAAGAGAAATCCATTTGTGCCCACAAACTTGTAACCAGTCTTTTCTCACAAGGATTTAATACAGTTTAAAAAATCCCCTCCCTAAATTCAAATTAGACTTCCAGTTAATGTCTTCAAGTTGTCCCCATGTGGACAAGTCTGTGGTCATGATACTTCTGCTTGTGCCTTCCAGAGTCTCCACACCAAAGCCATTTCATTGTCTCTTTCTGGTGATGATAACTCTGTCCTTTATCTCCATATGACTCTTACACTAAATGCAGAATACATTAAATTGGATCCCTCTCAGTTTGGATGAAATTTATCACTTCAGGGCTTAACATTTCATCTTGGCTTACGATTAGGAGGATGAATGCTGATAGAATGTTGTCTTCATTCTCCAGGAATGCCGGAGAGGTAAATACAATGTCTTGCTGAGCATGGTTTAGACCACACCAGTTGTTGATGCTACTTCGTGTACGTATCTTTTTAGAGAAAGAAATCTACTGCTGGAAGCATCCATGTTAAATTAGGGGCAGAAGCATGGCAAGGGGACAGTGGCATAGGGTGGGTAAAAATCCTGGCACTGCGTGGTCTGCACCTTTGGAATTTATTGCAGATTTGTTCCAGCATGGAATTAGTGTTTGCAGGCATAGCTTGGATGATTTAAGGTTTTTATATTGGTGTTTCAAATTTAAATTCTCTTTCTGTCACAAACTTCCTGCGTGAAATAAGAAATGTTAATCTTGCCCAAATCCTGTTAAAATTCAGGAGAAGCTGGCTGTCACATCCTGTGGATACTGTTACCTGCTGTGGCCAGAGGAGATGATCTCCCACCATGTGTGCAGTGCCTAAAAGACAAGAGTGTAAAGAGAGGGACTCTCAGGTGACCTGCTCCTTACAGCTCTTTGTGCTTGTGGCTTCCACTAAGGAGAGAGTATCAGACCAAAACCATTGTGAATAAATGCATCATGTCAAGAAAGGAGAGGGCCTTGGTTTTCCCTTTTATTCAGCTGAGGCAAACTCCATACTGGCTTCAGAGAAATCACATTGTCTACAGAATTGTCCCAGGGGTTACAAACAGGTGACACTTGTGGCCTGCCATAGCTGTGAACTTCTGAGCACTTCCTAAAACAGTTCAGTGCCTTCAGCTTTCAGAAGGAAATTCTGCTACTCGTGTCTCCTGCAAAGATGTTGAACCATCACCTTGAATATTCAGTGATCAGCAAATATCATCTGTTGTTCCAGCCCCCAGTTTGTCCTGCATTATATTGCCTTGCTGGATTATATTTCACTACTTCCTTTAGAAGAAGTCATATTAACTTGCCTCAAGAGACTGGAAAATTCAAGAAAAAAATTCCTCCAAGACTATTTAATGCAAAGACACCATCTGTGGCTCACAAAATTCACCAACTGGGAATGCACAGCTGGGGGAGTCTCCTGGATGAACATCACTGCCTGTGCACCCTGGCTGTGTGACTGCTCTCCAGGTACCTGCCAGTGGCCAGAGACAGAATCAGGGCTTGGAGGGACTTGTGATGGGACTTGTTGCTCTGTTCCCATGTTGGTCTCTGCTTCCACCTCCGTGTTTACTTTGAGGATACACCCGTGGTGCTCTGCTTCCCTAGAAATGCCTCTACACAGGGAGTGATGATGGGGTTACAGGCGTTGCTTTAATGATCTCCCCTTGCAGTCCCCACTGAGGTCCCTACAGGTGCTGTACAAGTCTCTGCAACAACAGCCCTCTGGAGCCAAAGGGTGGGGTTTTCACCTTCATCTGAAGATTGGAGAGAAGTGCTTGCACCGCTAAATCCCTAAGACACTCATAAATCTCTCTTTCCCAATAGACAAGGCAGATGTACAGTGGTAAAGGAAAACAAATGAAAAGAGGAGGGAAAGGATTTGCCTGCTGTCACAAAGCAGTTCTTGGCGCAGCCAAGCATGGGATTCAGAGGTTTTTTTAGCCTTTCTCCTGTGCAGTGGACAATTCCTCCACTCTACCACTATCCTTTTATGGAAATGCTCTTGTAAAACCAAATTATTTAAAGGCTTTAATTCAAATACCGCTTCTCTCCAAGCACCAGGTGATGACTCAGAACAGTAAGCTGTCATTTCCATCCCTAAATCCTGCATGTTCTGGCAGTTCCAATATGAAAGACAATAGCTTGGGACAAGTAGTTACAGTGATTCCCATTGACCACTTTTCATCACTCTGGTGATCAGAGATGCTCTCTTTAACCCTGGCTCAGCCTCTGGATATTCCCTGCTCTTTATAACAGTGTTTGGAGCTGCTGAAGCTGCTTTGAAGGCATGATTGAGTTAAATCACCTATAAATCCTACTTGACACAGTATCTATTTCAAGGCAGGGAAATATACACTTAACGAAATTGTTCAGAATCATTAGCTGGTGCTGGGAGAGAGGAAGTATTTCAATCAAAGCTTACAAGCATTTTGTCTTACATTAGCTTTTGACAAGACCCCAAGGGCCCAACTTTTGTCTTTTTAGCATCAGAGACATCACACAGGACTCAGAAGTCAGGATGAAAAATTCACTTATAAGAAAGATTTTTCAGAAATCATTGATGCAGTTGAATAGATGGAATTGGAGACATTTAGTACAGGTAGATAGTGGCCGGATGTGTAGCTCCAGGGAGGAAGATCTTAGTCCATATATGTTGTCCATACAAAAAGTAGACAGAATGTAGTTTTATCAGGAATTTGTAAGAGTTACCAGCTCTCAGTCATTGTGTCCTGGTGTTAAGTGTATTTACAAGCCTGCAACATGTATTTTTAGTATTAATTCATTAATAGTTTAAGGCCATTGGATACTCTGCTTCGACCTTCTAAACAGCAACAGGGAATCATTCTCCCCAGGTGATTGTGTGATGAAACCAGTAACTCCTCTTGAAAAGTGAGCATATTTTAAAAAGAACAGCGATTTGTAAAGATATGATCAGTGAGTTTGCCAACAAATCACTGTTTCTAGGTGTAGGATTTTGGGGTCAGCACTTCTGTTTTGCTATATTGTACCGTGCTGAGCCCTGTGGTGGTGCTCAGCAAAAACATCCCACGGTGCAGAGGCTGTAGGAATCAGCCAAACTCCTCGCTGGTGTAATGGCCTTGAGGCTGTTCAGGATGCAGCAGGCATGAATTGTCTCTCTTTGATGGAAGTGAGTAACCAGCTCTCTTGTGCTTCTGGAAGCACCTGGGTGCGCTGCTTCTGTCTGACTCAAACAATAGCTTGGGCCCAGGAAAGCTGTGCTGAGGGAGAGGAGACAGACCCATTGTTTCCCTTCTTCTCTTAGTCTTCCTTGTTTAGTACATTTTTAAAACACCTTTGAAGAACTTTGCAGTTGTCACACAGCTGTCATGAAGCTGCTCTGAAGTTCCTTCTTAGCCCTGAGTATTCAATCTGCTGTCTGTTGCTCCACTGTCACAGTGTGAATGACCAAAGCAGATTAACTGCCCTTCTTCTTGGTAGGATACAGCTAAAAAAACCCTTATGTGGTGCTATCTGGGGATAATTTCCTACGCCTTTCTTATGGTGCAGGACCAATTTAAGCATGACTGCTACAGATCAGTATGTACCAGTATCAATGTGTGAGCTGCAATGAAGTCTGAACATGCTGCTGCTGATAGACTTGTTTGCCATGGAGAAAACTGGAAAGAAGGAAGTTGGAAGCAGGGAAACAATAGGCTGGGGAATGCTGATGATTGAGAAGAGATGATAAAAACTTACATCAATGTTTCTTGTGTGCAGCATTATGTTGAGTTTGCAGATTTGGAAGTTTTGCTGATCATAATATTGCAGCCTTCTGTCAAACAAGGGCAGAAGATTTGTCCTAATCTTTGCTACCTACAGCACCAAGCAGTGGGGTCTGGTCCCTGCTCATTCTCTGCAGTGCCCAGAGCTCCTCCATTGATTTATTAACAACTGTCAGTAAAACCTTTCTCTTCTCAGTGCCACGTTTGATTGTAGTTACTAAGAATTTGGATTATGTGCCAGGCAAGCTGTTGATGTAAGACACCCCTGTGCACCTGTCCACTTAGAAGGCTGATCTTATATCGGCCTTTATTTCAGGAAGTGGCTGCTGCTAACAATTTATTGGGTGCTGACAGTCTGTTCTTCCCTGTCCAAAATACCTCCTCCCTCCAAAGACTGCGTACTGAGAAAGGCAGACAGTGCCCTATAAATCATCATCAAATACAGCCATGCTGCAGTGATTCAATATGTGATTCATTTAAGGTTGGAGGGGAGCAGGAGAGATGGGAAAAGATGGGATAAAAGCACGCTTCCTGAAGAATGCAAAGTGTAGATCACAGATTATTTTCAATTAGATTTGCTGGCGTGAGGCTTATGCATGCAGGCAGGAACTGGTCGTCATGTGAACTGTCTGCTTTATTCACTGGAGCAATGCTTAGATGTCCTTCTCAGGAGCTACTTAAAAAGCAGGTCTGATTATCTGTAAAGGGAAAAATTATACATGCTGCTCTGCTTTTCAGCCCTAAGGTTATGTCTCTTCTCACCAAGTTCTTGCTAAGCATTTGTTCTTGAATCAAAAGATACTTTCAATTGATGAAAGCAATTAAATGATTTGACAGTGGCTGTTTGTGTTAGGTCTGTCTTTAAGGATTTTGGTGCGTCAGAAATTCTATGCTGAAGGTTTCTGATGTGTGTCAAAGAACTTGATTTAAACTCCGATTCTGGGGCAGGGTGTGTGTGTAATCACACAGGAAAGGAAGTCTGTCTTTCAGTTCTGCTGTCTGAAGAGGTGTTCAGAAGATTCCACAGCTTTTGTCAGAGTTGCTTTCTTGTGTGAATGACTTAAAGGTTCAAAGAGCTGGTTACACAGACCTACGTCTGAGCGCCTGCCCTCCTCGGGAGCGTCAGCCCAACCTCTGCTCATGGCGACTGAGTGATCCCCTTGGGAATTATAGAAGTCCATGGGACCACTGTGGAAGAACCTGAATAGCACAGGAAGAATGAGGCTCCAAGTTTGACTCCAAGTTGTGTCCTGGGAATATTTTAACCCAAAGATGTCCGGTTCTGGACAGATGTGGAAACAAGGTACAATGTTATCAAAGCCTGGGGGCTGTTCTGTTGAAAGCTCTGTCTTCCCACAGGGTAGGAGTCCTTTACACACTGTGCTGCCATTTACTGGAGGTAAAGTCTTTTAAGAGCATCAGCATGGTTTGGGAGTCTCTAGGGTGACTGACATATGCTGATTGGTATTATTGCCCTTGCTCCTCTGATGGACATTGTCATCCTGAGACAGCAGGACCTGACCTACTTGGAATTGCCCTTTTCCAGCCTGACATGTTCAAGTTTACCTGTAGTCTGCTTTCTTGGCTTTTTTTTATGTGCCAGCCTGACAGTCAAGGGTCATGGTATCTTTGCTCTCTGCCAGCTTCTGTCTGAGCCCCACAGTTATCCCCTTGCTTGTCTGTGGGACTTAGGGGATTGTCCCGTAACAGTGTCCCCATGGCAGCTGCTGGCCAATTGGTCATGCAGACTGATGGGAATGGCAGCTCATCTGGATCCCACTGGGGCTCTGTGCAAGGCCCCCAGCCCCCTCTCCCTTCTGTGCAATCACCAGGGAGTCAGGGAGTGGATTCCTGCACCTCCAGGGCTATGGCCGAGCTGCAGTTCTAGAGTCCAGAAATTCCACTCTGCATTTTGGCCATGCAAGTGCTGTGATCTGTTCCGCATGCCTGGATGGACAGGTGGAGCTTGTCCACGGGCTCTGCCAAGGTGGGAATCTGCATGTGTGCTTCAGTTTGGATCGTGCTTGAGCTTTCAAAGGGAATCTTTTTACTACTACACAGCAGTTCATGTCACAGAGTAGTCCTGGACTGCTTTTGGATAAGGCATAATATCTGCACATAAAGCTCTAAACATTGACAGGCATCCTGTTCATGGGTTAGGTTTAGGGTAGATCTCAACGCTTTATTTTCCTGGATCCTCTTGTATCACTCCACAGTAGCTGCTGATGTCAATGGAAGCTTAGGCTGGTCTCAAGGATGGCTTTGGGCTGCAGTAGTCCCTAAAGCCTAAGGTTTTTTTTAAAATAGGGTCTGTTTTCAGATGTACTCCAAAGCAATGTTGCCTGTCATAAACTGTGAGAAATCTTCACAAAATTAGATAGTGAAAAGATAAAAATCAAGAACTTCCAATTTCTCCTTGCTAAATCAGGATACAGACCTGAATGACTCAGAAAGATGGGATTCAGCCCTCCCCTCTCTTGCACCATGTGTGGTATTTCACAGCAGCACATCCATGGAGGTTCTCAGGTTACCAAACCGCAGTGGTAGCACCTGCCCTGGGCTTGGGGCATACAACAGGTACATTCCTCCAGGGCCAGGGGAATCCCAGCTGCTCTCAGGGAAGCTTTTTCTTGGGGACAGCACATCAAAACATTGCTTTGACCACAGGCACCATTTCGGGCTGCCAGGTTCCTCTATCCTTGAGAGGGCAGCAAGGCTTTGGGGAGGCCACCTGTCCCCTGAGCCTGCCACCCTTGCACAGAACAAGGGTCATCTTAGCCAGTCTGTCACAAATAGGTGAATGCCCAACACCCCAAACTCAGGCCTGTGTCAGTCATCTCTGGAGCGGAGGAAGCTGAGATTATTCTCTCAGGGAAGTGACCACACTTCCCTGCAGCTCTGTGGGGAACCGGTGCAAAACAAAGTGGCTGCCTTTGTGGCTGTGGGTGGGCAGGAATCCCCAGCATGAATTGTCCAAAGACTTGCAGCAAGGGAGCAGGCTCCTTCAAATTCCAGGCACCAAGAACAACTCTGAAATGGATAGTTTTCATCTGTGAGTCACTGGCACATGGCAGCTTGGGTTCCTGTCCCATCCCCAAAAGCTTCCTGGTAGGGAATTCTAGCAACCTGTCAAGTGTTGCAGCAAACCAGGGAAAGGTCAGGCACTGCTTGCATTCTTCACCTACACATGCAACATGTAGCAACAGATCCCAGCTGGAAGTAGGAGCCTTGTGAATTCCCAGCGCGCAATATACTTGTCCATACACATTTATTCTCACTAGACTTGGGCTTATGGTCTAATTAGGATTTATTAGAAGGTAAATGAACTTCTTAACAGAAAATACAGTTTAAACTGATGAGGGTTTTGTATAAACACACATGTGCACACACAGAGGTTTCTATAGGATTATTACCCAAGTTCTTGCTGTAGAAGCCAATATGAATATCTTCTCTAGTGAATCAGACAAAGGAATGGATTATTTTTCTTTTTATTAATCAAAACATATTTCCAGTCAAATTGATTTGAGTGTCACTGGTTATGAGCATGAAGATAAGGGCTGTTAGAAAACCAGGCATTCTGTCTGCAGCCAGAGCCTCAAGATGTGCTTTGTGGACCATTTCTTAGTCTTGTGAAGAGCTGCTGAGGTGGTGAGGCTGCTGGAGCAGCCCATCAGTAGCTCCAGGAGCACGAGGTAGGCTGTGTTTTGGAGCACTCCTGATGTTAGTACTACTTAAATGACTTTAAAAAATCATGAGGGATCCCTGCGCAGTGACATCCCTGTGTGCACAGGAGGCGGGACAGGTTTGGAAGCATTCCATGCTCTTATCCTTCTGCATAACCACTCCTGACTCATGATGGGGGTTTGCCCTTCACTCAGTGAACCAGCAAGGAGGCAAGCCACCAGCAGTTCCAACTGGACTATTCCCACTGTTTTACCAGCCCATCCCATAGACCTTTTGCATGTGGGAACAGGAGGGGAGATGATTTGGGATGGGAGAAGGGGTGGGTCAGTGAGAATGGCTGCTTGCATGTGTTCTATGCATGAGAAATGCTTGTCCTAGGCATGGGGGGGGGGGGGGGGGAATGACAGAAGGAAGGAAGGAAGGAATTCGGAAGGAATTCGGAATTCGGAATTCGGAAGGAAGGAAGGAAGGAAGGAAGGAAGGAAGGAAGGAATTCAGAAGGAAGGAAGGAATTCAGAAGGAAGGAAGGAAGGAAGGAAGGAAGGAAAGAAGGAATTCGGAATTCGGAATTCGGAATTCGGAATTCGGAATTCGGAATTCGGAATTCGGAAGGAAGGAAGGAAGGAAAGAAGGAAGGAAGGAAGGAAGGAAGGAAGGAAGGAAGGAAGGAAGGAAGGAAGGAAGGAAGGAAGGAAGGAAGGAAGGAAGGAAGGAAGGAAGGAAGGAAGGAAGGAAGGAAGGAAGGAAGGAAGGAAGGAAGGAAGGAAGGAAGGAAGGAAGGAAGGAAGGAAGGAAGGAAGGAAGGAAGGAAGGAAGGAAGGAAGGAAGGAAGGAAGGAAGGAAGGAAGGAAGGAAGGAAGGAAGGAAGGAAGGAAGGAAGGAAGGAAGGAAGGAAGGAAGGAAGGAAGGAAGGAAGGAAGGAAGGAAGGAAGGAAGGAAGGAAGGAAGGAAGGAAGGAAGGAAGGAAGGAAGGAAGGAAGGAAGGAAGGAAGGGAGGGAAGAAGGGAAGGAAGGAAGGAAGGGAAGAAGGGAAGAAGGGAAGAGACGAAGGAAGGGAAGAGACGAAGGAAGGGAAGAAGGGAAGAAGGGAGGAGCTCGCTGTTCCCCTGCTAATAGATGAAAGAGTGTGCAGGACTGTTCCTGGGCCGGGAGCGTGACTGCCCGTGCCGGTGAACTGCTGGAACAGTCCCTGGCGAGGTTTTGGCTGCGCCGCCCAGCGTTGCCCCGGGTCGTTCTGGAGCAGCGTCTGGCAGCAGCCCTGTTCCCAGGGCTGTCCCCAGGGGCTGTTTGCATCCGGCCTCCCTGTTTTGAAGGGCAAGGGTGTTTACTGGCGGAGACTCCTGCCGTTCCCTGCCAGCTGGCCTCCATGCCCAGGAATGTTCCCAGGCACACTTCATTTACTTGTATAGATATAAGCTAATGTTACCAGCTATCATCTGTCCCTGAATCTCACAGCGTGCGGCTGGACTGGCTGGGTGCTGCACACAAAGCTTTTGCAGCAGTGCCTTCTGCTGCACGGGGTGTTACGGCTCGTGTTGTGCACATTTGAAACGGGGTTAGGTTGTCTTCACTGAGAATCCCAACACCACCAGCAGCTTTGTCCTCGACATGTTCCTGCTGTAAGGGCTCCAAGCAATGCTGCTTTTGGGACTTCAGCAATGAACCCACCCTTTATGGTCTTGCCTTTCAGTTCATCAGCAGTTCAGGTTGCCTTGCTGCATGCTCTTATTTACTTCTCATTAACATAAAGTTTATTTTGGAATTGTTGCTTTTGAAAGCAGGAATCCCAACCCAAATGAACTGATGGAAAATTCACACTGATTCTATACAGATAGGATTTTGCTGCATTTTCCTATCATAGAAGCACAAAATGGTTTGGGTTGGAAGGGACCCTAAAGATCATCTAGTTCCAACTCCATTGCTGTGGGCAGGGACACCTTCCACTATCCCAGGTTGCTCAGAGCTCCATCCAGCCTGGGCTTGGACACTTCCAGGGATGGGGCAGCCACAGCTTCTCTGGGCAACCTGTGCCAGAGCCTCACCACCCTCACATTAAAGAATTTCTTCCTAATATCCAATCTAACCCTAGTCCCTTTCGGTTTGAAGCCATTCCCCATTTTCCTGTCACTTCAGGCCCTTGTAAATAGTCCCTCTCCATCTTTCCTGTAGGCTCCCTTCAGGAACTGGAAGGCCACAATTAGGTGACCCAAAGCCTTTTCTTCTCCAGGCTGAACAACCCCATTTCTCTCAGCCTTTCCTCATCAGAGAGGGGCTCCATCCCATGAATCATCTTGGTGGCCTCCTCAGGACTCCATCCAACAGAGATGATACCCATCAACCAACTCCCTGTGTTCCTGGTTATTTTATTTTAGATGCATTTCTCGTAGTCTTTCTAGTTATTTTGTTGAAATATCTCTCAGCCTTCCGAGTACCACTGTATGATTTTTCTCTTCCTTCTTTGCTGTTCACAGTTCTTTTCCTCTCCTCATCCCCAATCCATCTCTTTCTGTAAAAAATCTTTGAACTTTTTTTTGCTATAGTTACTGAAACTGTATTTGCAGAAGTTTAGGGCAGCACAAATCACAAAAAATAACAGGTCTAGTGGAAAAACAGAATTTTTGCACGACAGCATCTCCTTTTGGATCAATAGCAGCCAGCCATAGGTCACGGTGTCTAGATGGGTATGATTTCTTCATTAGTGATCTGGAGGAAAATAGAATGTATTTTAGTATTGTCATCTGCATTCTATTCAAAGACCAGAGGGATGCTTCAAAGCATGATTTAAAGTCAAGTGTTAGTCATAGCTGAGACAGTCACCATTTTGTGATGTGGGATTGATGCTGATATTTTGTATGTTCCTTATTAGGTGTCCGTAATTACACCTTACTGTTGACCTCTGTCTCTAAGCCAAGGCTAACCACATATTTTGGTTTGTTTTAGTATGATTGTTGGATTTAATTTTTAATTTTTGTAACCTGCAGAGTGATGTCACCTGCAGATAATGTTGGGGCAGCCTCTTCCCTCAAATGTGATGGGTTATTTTGGGTAGTTGGAAATAATCACCAAGTCTTGTGTTCTCAGAAGAACTGCTCAGCTTGGTGCAGGTGACTGATGTGCACATAACAGACCTGGAGTGATTTTGCATGAAATAAAGGAGCAGGGAGCCCTCCCTGGTCTTTAATACTGTTTTTTATATAAATGTTGAGAGATTGTGGGTTTGAAGGCAAAGCTGCTGCTTGATTGCTCCCTGGGAGCTGAACATCTGAAATACTTATGGTATTAAAATCCCTGATTGCTCCTTCTAAGCAAGTTTTGCTTGGATTCAAAGTGGCAGTAGTTCAGAACTCTTGCATTGCCCTTGCTTTAAATTCAGATGTTATATCTATCTCTCTATCTGTAGGTACAAAAATGCTGCTAGCGAGGATTTTCTTGCTATTTTCTAAGTCCATGAGAGACTTTTCTCTCTCACAGAAGAGGTAGCAGAGTCATGTAAACAACCAAACACCTGCAACCTTGGAAAGTCTTGTTTATAGCACAGTAGAAAAATATTTTGACAATGGATGTTTTAGGATTTTAGCCAATCACCCCCAAGGGGTGGCTGATTCTTTGTCCAATTAGACTATGAAGAAAAAAATCTATAAAAGAGTTTGTAAAATAATTAAATAAATCAATCTTGCTGCACAAGTCCTGCCTGCTGGATCTTCTCCTCCTCCTCCTCCCTATGGCTGCGGGACACGGTGATATACCCTATACCATAGGGCTCAGGCCTGCAGTAATATCTATCTATCTATCTATCTATCTATCTATCTATCTATCTATCTATCTATCTATCTCCCTATCTCTCTCTCTCTCTCTCTCTCTCTCTCTATCTTTTTAATATAAATCTATATATGCCCATTTTGATCCAGTTTTCTAACCTGACTTGATGGATACAGTTCCTCAGTAAAGACAGAAGCAGTTTCAAAACACTCTGCAATGCACATCTCTTGTATCTCCTGAAGAGATGCATTTTATTCTCCTCTGGACCATCAGCTCCAGAGCCAAATTAGCCACCTCTGAGGAGAAAAGACTGATGGCCTGAAGGAAAGTTTTATGGTTTAATGAAGCAGTAAGAAAACAAATACTAAGTTCTTAATGAAAGAAATGAAAATGAAAAGCACACAGTAGTCAGTTCTTTATGATCCATGAATTCCTTTCTCTTGCCCTGCAGAAAGCACATGTGGCCTGCAGTAGTTGGGCTGATCCTGTTGGCAGATCTTTCATTCAATGTAATGGCGCAGGATCAGGGATTTGGGAAGGAAACTGGGAATAGAAGAAGTAGATGAGATCTGCTGAGATGTAGATCCAGCTGTCTGCTATCTGCACATAAAACCACTTCTGACTTTTCAAACCTCCATTGCTGATGGATTTCTTTGTCCTCACAGCCCCCCTTGGCCAGCTTTTCTAGTGACTCACCTTCTCCTTTTTTTGCCCAGACTGATTCACTGTAGATGCTACTTTACTTGAGTCAAAGTTTTTCTTAGCTCACATGGATCTCTTTCCTGCCAGGCATCCCTCTGACCTACACGGTGACAGCAGCAACATTGCCTCTACCTTTCACTGTCAGCCATCACAGCCAAACCCTTCTGTCACCTGATTGTGCTGGCCTGTCCCAGAATTCTTACTTAGTACGGGCACTGGAAGCCACATAAGGTAACACCAGTGTTAAACATAAGGTAACACCAATGTTAGTCACACTTTGGAGACCACCCCAGCACGCTTCGGTGGTGACAGCAAATGTGACATGAGCTATGGTGTCTCACAGATACCAAACCAAACACTTCCTATGTATTTCTGTAGATGGCTTTTTGTGTTCAGCATCAACACTTCTTCAAGGCAGAATCTGTCACTTTCTGTGGGCAAATTCATCACAGAACACAACAGGATCATGAACACCAAAGGCTTTTAGAGAGAACTGTAATGTGAATAATTGTCATTACAGCAGCACTTTCAAAATAATAATTTCCAAATGATTTTATAGTTTTGCTACATAAGTCACACGGTACCCAGGTAGGCTCAAATCAAAGTATTTCGACCTTAGTGTGTTTGAGCTAAGCCTTTATTGATGTAAATTTTCATGGAACACGTTTTCTCATGGAAATTTAATTTTCTCCATTTAAAACTGTATTTCTTGCAGATGAAGTGAATGTGCTTGTTCATTGTGAAGATAACAATACAGCCAATGAATTGCATGTGCCTGAGTAAACTCTAAACACACAAGCCTAACATGGAATATAAATCTAAATGTCTTGCACATGCTATGCAAATTCAAGAGTCTTCAATAGGGCCCTGTTTCACCAAGGAGCTGATTCCAGAAAAGTTTGAAAAAGCAGTGGAATAACTTTAACATTATTAAGCCACATAAAGACTCCTGAATATAGTACAAAATCACTCATGTTGATATTGGCTCCCCCCTGGAAAGAAAAAGAGATCAAAGTTTTTTTTTCCCCTGAAAATATTAGCCTTGAGTTTGTTTTCAGATCTTTAATGTAAAATTGCATTTACTTTCTATGTTTTCAAGACTGAGGCATTATTGTTACTCCAGTTCAGTAGGCTTTTTATAATCAGTTCTTATACTCACATTTATTTAGCTCTTTCTGAGTGGCAAGGAGATTTTCCCCACAAAAATGGAGGGTCTTTTCAAAGGTGGAAATACCATTAAGAATTGCACTTTTATGATTATTCATAGATTTGTTTATAAGGTTCGAGCTCCATAAAGTACTCAGAAGTAGTTTAATGGGTAAGTTGACACTGACTTGACACAAATTGCTGCATCCTGATATGTTGTTCATTTTCTGTTCTAGCATATTGTGCTTTTTAGTGCATTGTAGTATCGGGTTACTCAAACAAGATGAGAATGCTCATTTCAACAAGAGTAGGACTAAAGCTGGGGTTTTTTCAAGAAAATTGCACATTGTCTTTTATTGTTACTACTTCAAAATGGTGCCTGTGTATTCTTGTCAAAATACAGAGAATTATAATGCATCTTAATGGGATGCATTTGTTTAATATCTGCAGAAAAAACCCCAAAGTAACCCTCTCTAATGCATCTTGAGTTTCTGATTTTTATCTTTGTTCATCAGGGACCACCCTGACTCTGGGACTTAGCACTAAAACCCTACCAGTCAATGCACTGCTTGACTCCCAGGCAGAGCCTTACATGGGGTGAGGGGGTGTGAAAAAACCCTTTTCCATTCCAGTTTTTCAATCTACAATTTCTACCTCCTCCACCTCCCAGGAGTGGCAATAAATTTGTCATAAACTGCTGGCACTGCAAAAATCCAGGTACCCCAGGTCCTGGGTGATACCAGCAATTCTGTTCACTCTGCTGAGAAGAAATGCTGTAAATTATCCTGGTTCCCCAGAGTCTTGGGAGACAGCTGGAAAACCACTGGATGGTCCATTCTTCATGAGGCTTGAGAACAGAGAGGAAGCATCTTTGTCCAACCTTTGGCTCCTTTTTCCTGCTCCGAAGAACCGAAATAGCTGATGTGGAGGGAATGGTGAGAACCAGGATGGCTTCTCTCTGTCCTTCAAAGGTAGGACCCTCTCCTGCAGTCCTGGTGTTAGAGGGGAGGTTGTATCTGGGTGAGGAATGCAGCCCCAAATGGGTTCCTTACTCCAAGATGTTAATTGCTGTTGAGAATATTTATGAACGGTCTTATTTAATGAAGTGTTGATCCTAAGAAACTGCTTTATCTCATCAAATCCACAGCACAGGAAATCTAATGTGAAGGTTTGGTCCCAGCAAAGTATGCTTGGCTTGAAGAAAAGAATCACACTTTGGAAAAAAAGGAAAAATGGAATGTTAAATTAGTAATGGCTTTTGCAGCTTGTTTGCAGTTTGATCTTTCTATGCTGTAAAAATAATTTCAGTATTTAATTTCTGGGGCTTAATTTTTGCCTTTGCTTGGGTTATTTTTTAAATAATTTCTTCTGTTTGGAAGAGTTCGTTTCCTACAAGAGAAGAATAGTATTACAATAGATGGTTTGCATTTGGCTGCCAGAAGCCCCAGCTGTTGGTAGGAGGATATTCTGCACAAGTGTGTAAATAATGTTAAGACTGTCAGGCTTCCTTGAAACTCCATGAAAGCACAGCTTACCTCTCCCAAGCCTCCAGTCCAGGAATGTGATTCTCTGTGTGCTACTGACACTTTACCGTGCCTTAAATCAAGTCCCTCCTGATGGGAGAGAATTTGCTGAAAGTCCTTGCAAGGAGTTTCAAAGATAAACTGAGACTTTTCCTTGAGTTTCAATGCTTCCAGATAGTTGTTTTTTAAGTCTTATCAGAGGAACAGGGCCACTAGCGTGACCCAGGTACAGCATAGAAGGAAGAAAAGTAGGAGTGAGAGCATCTTCTGACTCTTTATCAAGATTTACACGGCCTTTTAAAGATATTTTAACCAGTAGTTACTAAAAACATACATTATTTTCACTTTCCTACCAATTTTTCAGTAACACGACTAGGAGCTGCGGAATTTTCTATCCAATCATTCCAAACTACTTTTACTGCAGAATATGGAGTAGTAGAAGAAGGAGAAGAAGGTTTAGAGAACAACAACAATCCTCCATTTTGATATTTTTTACTCTTATCTATGTACGACAAAGAGAAGCCCAAAACCTCTAAATTTTTCACCCTGTGACAATCTTACATAGTAGTCTATCACCTAATTCACACCACTGTATTTTCTAGTTCTTGTCTGACTGTTGGTAATTTTTTCCAAGGTTTGAAGCTAAAACAGTGTTGTTCAGGGGGGCAAGAACCCTTAAAAACAGGCAGAGAAATATTCTCAGCACTCTGGGTTCCTACAGCTACGTTGACTTCGATGGGTCTGTTCCCACACTCCAGTCAGGTAAATGCTCACGTGCTTAGCTGGATCGGAGTCATGCAGCTGTGTCTGCTGTGCGCTGCAGCTCCTGTAAACCTGCTCAAACAGTCTTTACATGAAGTCTCTTGGCATCGCTGTGGATACGGATACGGGAACTTGGAGCTCAGCGTGTGGTGCCAAGGCCTGCGCAGCCTATGCTGAGCGTTGGCCACACATCCCAGCCTCCAGCCAGCTCGGTGAGGTTATGTCGGCACAAGCTGTGGGCACAGCTTCCAGGTGCACTCAGAGAGCTGGGAGTACATGAGGATACTGGTGGGACAGTCACTGTGTACCCTGTCGTGGGGGTAACAGACATTATCAGGCCCACCGAGGGGCAGAGGAAGAGTTCCACCTGCTGACATGGTGCTGGTGTCTCTGGGCATTTGTCTCCTGTTTCAGTCATCCCTGGATTTCTCCACACTTGAGCTTGTTAGGATGCCTACCTCATCTTACGAAAGGGAAGCTGATGTGTGGAGAAGTGAAATGATTTGCACAGGGTCAGGAATGGTAGAGCTGAAGACTGAATCCAAGTCTCCTGAAACCACACCAGTACCTCAACCACAAGGCCACCATTCCTTTGGAGTATATTTTCCTTTGATTCTAGCAGCTTTTGCAGCTGGCTGGCTTTGTCAAGCAGATCCAAGGCTGACTGAAGTCAGTGGGAGTCCACTTACTGATTTCCAGCAGGCTTTGGATCAGTCCCATTAGGTGTATTTTTCCTATGCACTACAAAGAACATGCTCCCTTTACCTGTCCCAGTTGTGTGTTAGGGAAGCTGTAGGGCTGGAGATTAGGGATGTTTGTTTTGCTTTGTTAGGACCTCTGGCAACTCTTTGAAAACACTGATAGAAACCAAGGTTATTGCTCCCATCTCCCCACTGGAAATTTCTGCTCCCTCAGAGCACAGCTACATAAACAGCTGATTTGACATTTAGCATAAGGGAAGGAATGGAAACGCCTGGCAGGGTGGTGGGAACGAGTTGCTGGAGGTGGTGGGGGAAGGGCCAGAACCTTGGAGCAGAGTTACTGGTGGTGGAAGAAGCTGCGCTGGATGTTGAATCCACTGTTTCTGTAGCTGCAGCCTCTTTGAAGAGACGGGAACTATCAGATGTGAGTGGGAAGGAATCTCTTCAACTGCTAATAAAATGTTATAACCAGTGTGATCGCTGATCACCCAGTTAACCAACATATGTAAGTGAAGATTTCCTTTAGTTCCCCTGGGTCAGCTCTGTCCTGTGCCATTGCCCCAGACTGCAAAAATGTTGGGTGGGAATTCCCTGCTGTTTTCACATTCCCGTATTTTCCCACCTGAGATAATACCAGTTTTTCTTAGCAGACTTGTCTCTGCCTGTGAGGAAGTCAGTCCTGTTCTTTATGAAAGCAGTGCCTTCTGTGTCATGGTTTCCTGAGGTTTCGTCTGTGAGGGAGGGAGAGGGCTGAGCAGAGCTGAACACAAACCTGATGTGCACCAAAACCCACCAACTTCAGTTGTATTTCTGTTGACTGTATTTGGCTTTTGTTCTCACCCAAAGACCATTGAAACAAGCAGTTAGACGAGGCTGTCTACTGCAGCTGCAGAACAGTCATTAACTTTATTTAAAATTATATATGTGGCCTAAACCAAAAATGTGATCCTGGCAGGTTTTCTGCCTGTTTGTTGGTCCTGCTGAGGACCCTGAGTCTGGATTCATCCCAGTTTGCATTAGACTCTTAGATAATTGTTCAAGTTGGAGACCTAATTCCTCTGTTGGCCTGGGAGCCCTCAATAATCAGTTACTTCCCAAAAGCAATTTAGAATCTTAGATGGGATGTAAGTACCTAAAGTCTTCAGTCATTTCTACTAGGTGTAAAGGGAGTTCAGGATAGGGAAACTCCTAATTTAAGCAGTTTAGCAAAGTGCCTGAAGTTAGATGAGATGAATTTGTGGGCTGGTGACCAGTGATTTCTCATGGACCTCACCAGCCTTTCATGGAGCTGCTTAACTACAGATATGCTGTTTAAAAAGGAAAAGAGAAACCTGCGGGAAAACAAAGAGTATCAATAATCACACATACTTACATCTGGCAATAAAGTTTTTGGAAAAAAAATCAGTACAGCAGCTTGTTGCCTTTGAAACTTAATGCTATTAAAATGTTCAACATGAAGTTTCTATTTTTAAAATAGCAGTTGAAAGAAATGCACGAGATTAATAAGAAGCTAAATTAATACCATGTTGGTTCATAGGTAAGACAGACAAACACCAAGTTAATGGGGAGGGCTGTGTGTGCACTCCAGTTTGGGCCACTGCTTGTTTGGTTTTTATTTTGTCTTTCTTAGAAAGCAGAAGGGGGTAGAAATACCAGCCTGTTAAATCTCTTAGCTTCCTTTTTAGGCTGTTGTTTAGTCGAGTTTATTAAGCCTTCTGAAACAGCAGTTTATGGCAAGTGAAGACATCACCTACCACCCCAATACATAGGGAGTCATTGATATAAACTGTTCTCCAGCAGAAGTGGACAACAGGTCTGCCCATGGAAAAGCCATAAACACAAACAAGGGCATATGTAGCAATCATGTTGGAAATGGAGGTTTGAGTATTGAACTATTGGCCTGGAAGGGAGAAACCATCTGACACAGGTGTCCAAGAGAGCTGCAGATCTCTGTCTCTGTTGTTGGAGCAGATGCAGCTGAGAATAAACAATTCTTGTCCAGCTAAAAATTAGCAGGAGAGAGGAGCTGCACCTCCAGGGAAGTGAGTACAAATGCAGATAGAATTTTGTTCCAAGGTGATCACAGTCTCATGTTAATAACCACAGCTGCCAGCCCCGAGGACTTGATGAACTCAAGTTCTTGATATTAGATAAAAAAAAAAGGATATTGAGCAGGGAAGTAGAGTGCTGGTAGGTTGGACCCTGGAGAAGAGCTTTGATTTCGTTGGCACTGTTGTGACCATTTACAGGATGTCAAAATCTGTCCCACTGACTGCAGTGGATTTAGGATGACACATACCAGCAGCACAACAGTCCCACATGGCTTTTATTTTCTCCCTGATTATTAATTTTGTTTGAAAGTCTAAAAGGAATGGTCTGGGTGGCAGTAACAGAAGAATGAGCACTGGAAGACCTTGTTAGTAGCTCAAAGGAGAATATGCAGATAGTGGCTTGGTTCATGAACTGTTGGCAGCAGCAGTGAATGTTACCAGCAGGCACTGCATGGAGCTGTGTGTGGAATAACCTGCTGTAAAAAAACGGCACACAATGCCCACAGAATACTTACACGAGGGAGAAGTCTGTAAAATATTAAAGGAGTAAATGTAGAGAAGAACTAAGAACTCATTGGAACTGAATGACAAGAGTCAGGAGAATTTCTGCCCCAAGGCACTCTCAGTCAGCTCCAGCAGTGGCCTCAGTCTCCCTCCATGCCAATATGACCTCCAGATCTGTTTCCCAAAACCAGGTTTCTGGCTGTTCCTCTGAGGATGTTTGATTTTCAGCTGAACCCTGCATGTCTCATAACAAGGTCTGGGTCTGTTTTGTGGTCATGGTTTGCGTTCTGTGAATCTTACTTCTTGGATGATGGAGATTGGGATAGAGTCAGTGATGAGAATCTTGGGGAAGGCCACAGATATATGGGGAGGGATCTGCTAGTGTTTAACAACAGAACATTAAAATCTTTCCAGTTTACTTCTATGATTGCTCTGACCTTATATATGAACAACTTACATAGGTTGCAAAGCTTCAATAACCTAAGATCTGCAAAAAATCCACAGGAATGACAGGAACACAGGTGCAAACTGCCTAATGGCAGCATTGCAAAAGAAATCTTTTTTTTTTTCTGCCCAGAGCTGTCCAGTATTAAAGAAAAATAACCAAAAACCTCACAATTCTGGAAGTAAGAGGAAGAAACCCCAATTTTTTCTCATTGAGCAGATACCCCATTTTCACAGACATTGACGTATTTACTCAAGCACTTTGGGGTCTCGAAGTCATTGTTTAGGTGTTACATGTTATTGGTAAAATTGGTTGGAAGGTAGAACTTTCTCTATTAAAACAAAGTTTGAAGTTTCAAAATGAGTTTGCACACCCCAACGGGAGATCAGGCACTCACTGAGGTCAGAGTGAGTTGGGCATTCGCTGTGTAGGGAATATTCTGAGAAGTTTTACTTTGGAATTGTCAAAACATTTCGATTCTGAAATTTGAAAATATGACGTTTGATAGCAGTGATTTTCTATTATCATATCGTAAAGTGTAATGGTGTAATGCTCACTGGGGTGTAACAGTCTGCACACATGGTATGTATTAACATTTGTTTTCATGTAATGTATGTATGAGCTGAAACAATGAAATACAGTGATATGGTGAGAGTAAAACATATGAATCAAGATTAACTTGGAAAGTTAAAATATTGAGCTGTGAAACAATTTGGTTTCACAAAAAACAGTCTTTATTATGTAAAAACTACTGCATCAAACTGCTCGTAGCTTTCAACCAAGTTTCATTATTATAAGTGAAACCAGCAATGCCCAACAATTTCCATTGTGGCAGCCTCTAATGCTGTTAAACTTTTACCATGCGTGCTGAAATCATCCACACTCAGGGCTGCTGCAGGCTGAGTTCCCTTGGAAATGATCAGCAGAAATGCTTCAGCAGTTTCTGAGGCTGAGCACAGGGTAGAATACATAATTTTTCTTACATTAAAACACTACAGCTGTTTCAGAGAAAAGTATAAAAAGGGCACTGGGATGGTTTTTTTGCCTCCCAAGCATCTGCCCTGGTTTACCCAAGGTGTGAACTCGTGTCATGTTCACACATCCTCTGTCTAGCTCAGCAGCTCTGTCAACTCAAGGAGGGATTGGTGGAACCAGGGACTCGTGTCTGTTTTTTTATTTCACATTTGCTGCTCAAATACATAGGCAAGGTTTGGAAGGAATAGTAGCTTCAAGTACTTTGTGTTCTTGATTGCTCTAGATAGGTAATCATGCCTTTCTACTAAGGGAAAATCAACTGATCTGCAGAAAAGTCAGTTTGGTACGTGGAACATCTGCTGTTCTTCCTCTTCTGCCTTCAACCTCAAGTCCACGTTTCGAGGCAGGCGCGGTGAGACAATCTCTTCTCTGTGCCAAAGCAGAGCCTGCGGTGCCAGAGATCTAATCAGGTGGTGACACCAAGGACTGGCAGAGATGCTTGTGAACATGGAAAAAGTAGTTCTGGCTCTCCCAGACACGTGGCTGGCCAGAAGCGAGGTTTCAACTATAAGCAGGGCTAAAGTACGTTTGTGTTAATGACAAATCCATCAGCTGAGGTGCAGATACTCCAAGAATACATGTGATGGGGTTATGTGCATGTTGCTAATTCATTTGACATAGCTGCTCACTTGTGTTTGGTTAATTTAGATGGATGATCCCTTTTGGCTGGAAAGTGGCATCACTGAACCCAAATTTCTACTGGAGGTGTAAGATGTTGTGCTTCCTGTGCTGCCGGGTGTCAGGAGTCACCTCAGAGTACCCGGCTGGAGCCTGTGAAGGAAGGGAGGGCGGCAAGGTGCAGGTTGTCACTAACATGGAACGCGGTGGGTTGTCAGCCCTGCTCCATGAAAATCTTCAGGACCCATTTGTGGAGGATTTCTCGTTGTTTTGGAACAGCAGCGCTGCTGTTCCCTGTCCGGCTCTGGGTGCCTGGGCATCAGTCTCCTTGTGAGGAGAGGAGGGGGTTCTCCGAAGCTGTGAGGAGAGATGGGGGGCTCCTCCCTGAGGCTGTGAGGAGAGGAGAGGGCTGCCCAGGTTGTGAAGAGAGGAGTGGGATCGTCCCTGAGGCTGTGAGGAGAGGAGAGGGCTGCCCAGGTTGTGAAGAGAGGAGTGGGATCGTCCCTGAGGCTGTGAGGAGAGGAGGGGGCTGCCCAGGTTGTGAAGAGAGGAGTGGGATCGTCCCTGAGGCTGTGAGGAGAGGAGGGGGCTGCGCGGGCTTTGAGGAGACGAGGGAGCTCCCTGAGGCTGTGAGGGGGGGAAGTGACTGCCCGGGATGTGAGGGGAGAAGGCGCTCCCTGAGGCTGTGAGGAGAGGAGGGCGCTCTCTGAAGACTGTGAGGAGAGCCTGGGGGCTCCTCCCTGAGCCTGTGAGGAGAGGAAGGGGCTACTTTGAGGCTGTGACGAGAGAAGGGGGCTCTCCGAAGCTGTGAGGGGACGCAGTGGCTGCTCCCGCCGGGCACGGCCGGCTCCAGCAGCCCCACCCCAGAGCTCACCTGAGTGCAGCCTAAGCACTGAACTAACAATATCTGAAGGACTTCTAATGAATTCCTGCATTTTTTTGCAAATTATTGAAATTCTCTCTTTCAAAAAGGTAATAATATTTTCTTTGGTTTATTTCTATTAATAATTTTTACTTAAACAGGCATCAATAGTCAGATACTCACTGTGAATTCTTTTTCCTGAAACCTAATTTCTTCCACCCAGAGTGTCTAGTGGGAATCTCATTGCCATGCAAGCACGAGCTCCTGTCTATAATTCAGCTTCCTGAAGGAAGGACAAGCTCAGCTCTCATTTGTTTGCACACATCAGGGCTAACTTTCTCCTTTGGGCTCCTACATTGTCCCAGGGGACCTGCCCCTCCTGCCCAGGCTCTACATGTGGCATGGAATGTAACCTGGTGTCCAGGGCAGGCTGCTAATTACAGCTTTAATTTTATTGTGTTTAGGAGGAGACAGATATCCAACCTTTCCTTGCTTATAAGTATGGATCTGAAGAAAGGCAGATAAGGTGTGCTGACAGATGGGAGGGCCCGATGGCAAATTGCCCATCAGGTGAGTAAAACCTGCGACTGATGAGCCCCATGAAAGGGTGACTGTTATAGAACAATACCTATGGATAGATAAAACTGTATTTCTACATATATATTACACACACATGTATATGCATTTGTTTCTATGTGGTGTTAACAGCATCAGTTCCAATAGGGGTTTAGAAAAGAAGAAAACGTGTGTTTTATGTTATTCCTGTGCATACACTTTCTTGCCTAATACATTCTTCATTTCCTCTGGGGTCTTCTTAAAGAAGTTACTAATGTATAAGCAGTGCAACTTATAAGAAACCAATGGGAATCTAAATAGTGTCTTGCAATGCCTAATTTTGGTGATAAGTTAAAAACCCCTGCACTTTGTGGCTCAGAAACGACCTGTTATTTTACAAGAAATGAACTATTATTTTACAATAAGAAAATATAAGCAAGGGTCTGCTATTAGCTGTAAATACTGCAAAAATTATTTTAATTTTGAAAATTGTAAGCTGTGGTTTTGTTAGTTGCAAATTGCTGCAGCTCCATAGCTTTGAAAGGGGGAACAGCTGATTTATATCAGTTGAAAATCTCTCTTTGAGTTCTCAATTTTTTATTCAGAATTCTTGGATCACATTACATTAGAAATCACTGTGGTAGATTTACCATAAATATTCAAGTTTTGTGGTGCATTATTCCTTGAATAATCCCATTAATTTCAGAGGCTTAAAAGTACTCGTGAGGACAGATTCCCCTGGAAAGAGGAAATGCTGATCTGCCTCGAACTATGGTTATGGGGAGTATCACCACAGGCTGCTTTCCAGGGTGGTGATGAGCTAAGCTGCTGTAGCACCAGCTCTGCTCCTTGTTCTGTGTGCTGTTGTTTGCCAGCACTGTTGGGTTCAATACAGCACCTCTTGGGATGGGTAGGAGCCTTTCCATGGACTTCATCAGGGACTGGGTGGTCAGGGGTCTTGAATGAGATCAAACAGCAGCTATTAATGTAGCCTGGCCTTCTTCCAGCTTTAGTTATTGCCTGTGGTGCTTATACAACCTGTTTGGTACATAATTTTCTCTCATTTCTTAAAACAGAGAAGGACTCAGAGCCACGCTATGCCACTTGGTATTGTTTGTATGTTGTCACTTATCTTTGTTTTCAAAGGAGCTAAATCCAACAGCCATCCAGTTACTGACCCTTTCTATATGAGTTTGTGTGCCCAAAGGCTGCCTGTTACCTCTATATGATACACCAAAACGATTATGAAAGTTCAAATCCTTGTTCATACTCACTTAAAATGCCCATTTTTCAAAACTGGGACTGATGTTTGGGGCTGTTGGAAGAAAAATCCCACAAAACCTGGAACAACGGTAAGGTCCAATTTTGGTACTGATGATGTTTCAGAAATGGAGCTCGTTGAAATATTTCCAATTTTAATATGCTGTCGGTCTTTTTAAGTATAAATTTTGGGCAAAGGAAAAAAGTAATAAAGGAAATAACTGCAAAAAATAACTCCATTAAGAAGTTTACACATTTCTGCACTCATAAGATTTGAAGAGGGGAGGCACAGTTGAGCAGGAGCAACCAGGTGTCACAGGCACATGAGTTTGGTACCGCAGATGCTGAGTGTGTTTCTGCCCTGGTGACTGAAGAAGGCAAGATGTCCACCATCCAGAGTTTGGTAGCTCTCATCACACCAGGACTTTGCTCCCATTTCTCTCCATTTCTGCCAGCAGTTTGTCCTGCTTGCTAAGTTTTTTCCCTCAGGTTATTTGAGGGAAACAGGTGTTTCCCAGGAAGCCTCAGTGCTCACAGCTCTAATCACTGTCTCTGGCAAATGGATCCTTTGTGCTGTCTGGAGGATTAATAGAGGGTTAGGTGCTTAAAAAAATAAACAGTGAGTGCAAACAGTGGGAAGGAGTAAAGCTGCATGGGGCTGATGAGCGAGGTGATGTCATTTATTTAGCAGAGGTGATACAGCAGTCAGAGATGCCATGAGGAGAAGGCTCCTTTGAAGGAAACAGGGGAGTTGTGAGGCAAACCACAGAGGAGCTGTTAGTGGCCAATGGAAAAAGGTCGTTGGGTTTGAAGCCTTGGAGCTCAGGTGCAGTGCAAGAGAATAGGGGCTCATTGTTAAGGCAAGGATCAGCGCTCCCTTTTGTTCCTTCCCCTGCCCCCCTCCTCCTCTGGCACTACAATAATAATATCTTGTCACTCCTAAAACATGCTGGCACAGATCGTGTTCACTGATGGATGATCGGTCAATGGATGTACTAAAGTGGTTTGTTTCTGTTGATGTATGTCTTTGTAGGCTTCTCTAATGGGAGTGTAAATAAATGAACCCTTCAGCAGGGATTTCTTTCACTGCAGTCCTGTTTAGCCTCTGAGTGCCTCGCTGCCAGGAGTCACTCCAAGTGCTTTACTCTACCTTACATTGCTTCTGCCTTTTTCTGGAGTCTCATGTATTCCATGTGCTGTCCAAGTGCACAGGCAATTTGCTGTATGTGGATGCAATTAATTTTTTATAATGAGTATTTAGTAAAACATGGCTGAGAAATTAGGATGGGCAGTCAAGAAAGGTAAGGTCCTAATGTCCACTAAGACAGTTCAAAAGAGTTCTCATTATTTCCCTGGGAACTCTGGAGGTGATGACAAGCTCTCGAGATTAATTTCTTTAAAGTTGTGTGCCAGACCTGGTTTGTATGAGGTTGTGGATCATAGAACTGGAACTTTTCTCCTGTGGTCAGTTCTCACAAGTGCATAAATACTGCAGTGGTACTTTTCTTCAAGACAATTGGACTCAAAGGCATCTTCAAAAAATACCCAGAATGAGTGTATTATAGAGATAAACCAAAAAGAGCTTTTACAGAGAAGATAGGCCCTAAGGTATTTATTCTCCAGAGATTTCTTCACCATAAGTGTATGGGAATGAGAGTTTTGAAAGGAGCTCAGCATAGTTTTCACAGCACTGTTTTAGAGTTTGAAGTGCTCATACTTGGCACAGTTTGCCTGTACTGGAAGTGCCATATTCCATTATCCACCATTTAAAGAACCATTTAACAATCACTGACCAAACCCCATTTCTTCAAGTCTCCACTTAAAAAGGCTTTTCAAGAGAAACCTGTACACCAGCAGTAAAGAGCTTCTGGTGAAGATGGAAATAGAAGATAACAGGCCTAGTCTGTCAGGGTAATTCCAATTGTTATTTGGAAAAATAACAAAACTGGTTGCAGTTTTCACTCCATTTCCATGACAAATCAGTCATGGAATACAATATGCTTGCACAGAGAGATTGTCACACAGCTACAGAAATGCTCACCAAGTGCAAAGATCTGCTATAGTCCGTGTAACCTCCTAACAAGTTGTGTGTTGGGATAACATTCTGTCACGTCGTATATCTGCAGCAAAGACAATTAAAAGCAGCCTTCTCCCACTTCAGCCTCTGGCATGTAGGAGGTGCAAGTGCCAGATTTTGCCAGGAGACCCAACTATTGATAGAGATCATCCCTTACTGAAATGCTTTTGCTAATTCTTGTCTATTCTGTCTGGAGTTTTCAATGCAAATGTACTCACTGAAGGAGAAAATCCTCTTTTTCAAATATGCTATTTATTTTTCAGCCTATGTGCTTGCTGACCCTGCTAATAAAGTGCTATTTAAAAGCTGCATTCTAGAATGAGGAACATTGTCCCTCCACCCCTTCTCTTATGTGTTTATTGTAGTGAAAATGTAAGGACTTATTGGAAGGTTGGCCATGAGGACACTGGAACAGAGCATCCAGGATCTTCATATCATTCCTTCATTATTTATGGTTGCAGCACAGTAAAATGCAGCACCAGATGTGAGTAAGAAGAAGGAGGGGTGCAAAAGAGGACTTCAAATGACTGTGATGAATAGTTGAAAGTGAACAGAGGGGCTTTTAAGGCTCCTTTAAAGAAAGCCTAATGCTCTGCTTCCCTAAGCAGCAGGCTACTGATGATGGAAAAGTCACAGACATACCCTGCAGAGATTTGGGAAGCTCTTGTTTCAGTAGGTCTTTATGGCAGCTAAAAAAATAGAATTCCTGTGCTCCTGCCAACTAGTTTGGTGTGTCCAGCTTGCTTTTCTCCTTTCCATTTTGCTCTGTAAGGACAATGTGCAATGACTTGGACAGTGCTGAAATCCAAATTGTGTCTATTCTTATTTTGCCACCCCTCCCAAGACCAGATCCTACTTGTGTCCGGTACTTTTCCATACTTGAGCAGTGCCATCTCGAGGACTGCTGTTTCCTGGCTGCATTTCTGGTTCTGATGGTGGCATAAAATGCCAGGCCCTGCAAGTCCTGAGTCTTCTTTGCCTTATTAAAATAAGTGGTCATGTTTTCTTTGACAGGCACAATCTGCAGTTCCCTAATGGCACCCTGGAAATCCAACATTAGTATAAATCAGGAATGAAGAGCCTTCTGTCCTCTTCCTGCATCACCCTGTTCTATAACAAGCTTTCAAAAATATTCTGAATTCAGACTAAAAATTACTGGCTTTTCCAACCAACAAACTCCTTGAATAATTTTTTATTTCCTTTTTTTGGTAACATGATTTGAAAAATACAGCAAAAAAGTCACAGATGCAAAGGGTTTTTTTAAGGAATTCTTGAAGCTTTTAAGTGAGTCTGTTGTTTGAACACAGGTAAAATTGTTCAGAGTGGAATCAAACAGCCTGTGCGTACTCGGAGCTCTGTGGGATCACGACTCCGAGAGGGATGCCATGTGTGGATGCTAACATTCAGCTGACACTGAGCTACTGCTTCGTGCTGTCCCCCCATGGGCTTTTTTCCTTGTGCCACTTCCACTGCCCGCACGGTGGTGGCTGTGCTGCAGGATGAGCCCTGAGCATGGCTGAATCCTGGGGGCGAGGGGGAAGGGGATCAGTGGGAGCCTGTGGGTGCTACAGCGTGCGGCCAGCAAGGCACGTAAAACACGGTGGGTACAACCACCCCGAGAAGCAGCACTGCCTTAACTGAGCATTTCCTTGGTTTGTGCTGATTGCATTGATAGAAACATGCCCTCAAAGAGCTTCTGCTCCTAAGTTAACGCAGTTCTTGTGAGGGTGCACTCACTGCCAGAGCAGGCCACACCTCTTTGCACAGGCCTTCAGGAAAGGGTAAAGCAAATAAGTGCCGTGGTGCCGAAATCAGAGCGATGGCTGGTGGAGCCCCAATGGGGAGAACAGCCAAACAGCCTGAATGGAATGTCCATAAGCATGGAAGTTAAAAATACACATCTCAGACCTTGAGGACACTCTGGGGACTAAGAAGCTGTATTGATACTAGACTTCAAAAGTTCCAAATAAACAGCAGGATTTTCTCAATGCACAGAAGTACATACTTGTGATGTCAGAGCAATGTTATTTCTGCACTGCAAATCTCAAGGCAGATGCCTTAAAAGCCAGTCCAGATAAGTTGCAACTTATTTAATTTACATTTATAATTGCTCTTACTTTATTTTTGGGTATCTTAGAAACTTAGTTTTAGATTCATACTGTGAATCCCAAATTTACGTCTTTCTGGAGATAACATTACTCTCTTTAGGGGAGAGAGCATGGCTTGTGTGAGAGCAAGCGATCTTTCAGAGCATTAACATTCATTCTACTCTAGATGACCTTGGACAAGTAAAGTAGGAATGATTACATTGATTTGCTTTGGGAGACACTTATTCACAGACGAAAAATGCCAGAGAAGAGTGAGCCTCTAAAGCCAGATATTTCCTGAATGCTCCTCATTCTAAGTGTTTGGAAGACCAACATGTCCCTTGTCCCAGAGCAGGTGGCTTCCCAGTTCTCAAATGCTGGCTAGGTTTTGTCTCTTTACTATAGACAAATGAGAACTGTAGATGCCGGTGCCTGAATGGAAATTGCTGAAAATAGCTGTAATTCTGGTTTTTCACCTGTGTTACACCCAGGAGTTGCTTTTGTGGATGTATTTTAACTCACTTAGATTTGTCTAGGATAACTTGGAAAGACTGTAGTGTACAGAGAAGATATTTTATATTTGTGTCCTTTTGATCTAATAGCAAAGCTCAGACAGAACCAAAGGCATGCCAAATACCATAAAAGAAAATCAAGTGTACAGATTTTTCAGTAGTAGACAGAGCCTGTGGAATAATTTTCTGTGATATAAAATCCTTGAATAAGGGTTGTAGGGTGAATTAATCAATGACTGTAGCCTATGTGTAGATCAGTGGTGAATTCTCAGAGGTAAAAAAGTACTCTGAGAAGTACTCTCAGAGGTAAAAACCCCAAGCACTGATCTAGAGGAAACTGAAGAGCTTGTTGTGTATTTATGATAAATGCCAGCCTCCTAACAGGGAGCCAAATCACATGTGTTTTTATGAGTTTGTGAGGGTGACAGCTGGCTGCTGCTGAAAGAACAACCACTCCCATGGCAGTACAGTTTAGGCATAGGTTGATCTGAATTAAAATAGCAATCTGCATGGCTTCATGCAAAAGCTTTATTCTGAGAACATGACACTCCTGTTTTACACATGCAGGGAGCAACATTGTCCTTGTGTGATTGTTTCACTGTAGAAGGGAACAGCCATGTCTAAGGGAGAAGGAGGGCAAGACCAATTCAGAACATCACATTTTAGAGGACACCTGAGTCCCCAGAGCATGGAGAAAAATGCCCTGTATAACCTGATGTGCATTTTTAATACAACCAAGCTCTTTGCATGAGGACGAAGCTCAGAAATGTTGCTGAGCTTTTCCCTATGTGTCCCACCCTGCGAACTCCCTTAGTTAATCTCATCTCTGTGTTCAGTAGGATGTGAGGGCTCTGAAGTGCTCTGTAGCACTAAGGGGAGCTGCTTGTAGAGCTGGATTTGAGCTCTATTATTGAGAACTCCTTGGAGGGCTGGGTGCTACAAAGTGGGACACTTGAAAGCCAGGTGCTGGGGAGAGGGAAAGTGCTGCGTGAGCAAGAAGTGAGATTATAAATTAGAGTTCAGCTCAGCACGTTTGGAGCCACATAAATAGCTTAGGGTTTTGTAAAAGAACCCCCTCAAGGATTCAGAATTACAGCCAAAGAGAAGGGAAAACATAATGCTTTAGTACTGTGTGATTTATGCACCAAATAAGTTTGAATTAGTCACTAATGTGAAGTGGGTTTGGAAAGATTAATAATCCTTACCCAGCACTTATTGTATGATGATCAGCCATAAATCTTCTTTGAGCGAAACGGGAAGTAGCCAAATCCTTTCTCTCTGGAGATGGGCAGTGCTTGTGCTGTTGTTCAGGGGCTGCCCACTTTGAATTCTGGTTTTTTTCTTGTGGTGAGGCTATGGGTTGCTCATGGCAACTTGGGCATTTCCAGTTGGCTCAGAAGATGCGTGCTGCAGATGGGCCTGGAAAGGGATGGGATAACTTTGTGGAACTGGGAACTCCCATGTGCCTGGCTCATACCATGAGCAGTGTACAATTCACTCATTGGAATGGGCACTTTTGCCCAGAGAGGGCATAGAAAAGGTGTGAAAATGATGTAGGTTGCAAACTCTACGTTGTTGCTGTTCATGGTCTGACTATTTTGGTCCTGAAATACTTTTAAGATCTTTTTCCTACTTGTTGTGGTTGTTTGAAGTGGAAAACTTTCCATTAAGGCTAAAAATCCTGTTCTAGTTGATGCTTTGCCCATTTGTATTTGTGCCAAAACCAGTATGACTTGATTTCTTCTGAGCATCTGTCAGCTGGTGACCCACCACACCTTCTCTTGTGTGGCCTATATAAACCAGTGCCGACTGAAGCTTCAAAGAGTGACTTCCCTCCCTGTAGGACTGTGCCTCACACTTATTTCCAATAAACTGCCATCCTCTCAATTTTCCACAAGCAACATGTAATTGAGCAGTAACCTCAGTGTATGAAAATCTGTGTGGCAGATGAAAAAAACATCATTAGACCAGAGGCAGCTGGAGTGCAGTCATGGAGGGCAAAGAGCTCAGCTCCCATAGAATCTCTTTCATGCATATTTAGAGTTTAAGAGAAAAAAAATTTTCAGCTGTTTGATGGAGGTGAAAATCTTATCAACCCAGGGAAGAGGGAGAGTTATTTGAAGAAACAAATTGTTGAGATCTGGCTAGATCAGCCAAGTGTGAACCCCGTGTAATTCCATCTGGACAGCCAAATTTTCTCAGGTTGTTGAGGGCGATGTGTCCCAGAAGATGCCCTGTCCATAAGACACAGGGACTCCTGCATGGCAGAACAGGCTGCTGCTGTGTCGTAAAAAGGTATCTTTTGTTTCATGCTGCCTTTATTATTTTAAGTGAGTGTTTGGCATTGATTTGTTACCTGAACTTACTCAGCTGATGTTTACAGCAGCTTTTTGCTGCAAACTTGCTGGACAAGATGTAGTTGTTCTGCATAAAACATCCTGGTGGGCTGAAGCACACGACTGTGAGGGACCTACGCTCAGCACTTGTTCTACAAGTCTGTCCTGAGAAATATCCAAGCCTTCCCTTCCCTGAGAGCGTACCAAGGATGTTGTGGTTGCTGGGAAGCCACGAGTGGGGATTTGAAGTGATACCTGCTCTTTTCAGCTTAACTGAACAGGCCTAGAGAGCCAAAGTAGTTCCTAAACCGAGAGTCACGTGTGTGCCACCACAGCTGTTGTTCAGAGAAGTTGTTCCATGTGGCTCTTTTCCCTTTTCCAATGTGGGAACATTGCCTGCTTGCTTCCAAGAGGACCTTGGAACAAGCTGGAATATCCACATGAAAATCAAGTGAGAATCCTCTTTGTTTAGGCTTACCGTTTCCAAGTTGACATGGAAGCACTTGCAAAGCTGATCGGTGAATCTTTTCAAGAGTAGGCTCTTGGCAGTACTTTTGGGAATAATGATTGTGGAACCAGAACCATAAAAGGCATTAAAATACTCTTCCTAAGCACACTTCCCCTGTGCACATCTGTGGAATGTGATTTTGAAATGCCTCAAATTCACACTCACACAGAATCTGTCACCATTCTCGGTGACCTTGATCAGGAGCATTTCTCTTAATGCCTGTTATTCTTCCAGATAAGCAAAGCACCTCCCATTGACCCAGGCAGGTCATTATCCTCTTGCCCTTTATCAGGAATCCTTCAGCCAATTAATCACACACTGCTCTGCAATCTTGAGGCTCAATTATGCCTGGACAAGTGTTGCTCAGCTGTTCCTCCTGCTACAGATGTGACATATCCTGAGATTAGCTCCGATTCACAGAAGTCACTGATTCCATATCAGGCGCTAAGAAAAGCGGGGCCGTCTGGGAGGGAAGTGACACCATCTTGGAAGCATTTTATCACAAAGTAAGTGGAGATGTCTAAAAAATCCTGCTTGCCACCACCACATCACAGCAAGTCCTTCTCACTGGCAGTTGCCTCTCAGCCTGAGACAATTTACCAGTATTTTCTAGATGGAGATGTCAGCAGACTAATAAACTCTTGGTAGTGCACCGATGACAGACAGTAGCTAGTTCTCCTTTGGGATAGTAGATAGCTTAACTTGGAATCCCTGTGCAAACCTATTTTCTCCTCTTTTGTGAAAACCTGTTTTGTGCACATTTAATAGCTTCTGTTTTTATTTGTGTTTTCTTATTGTTACCATTTGCTTGGGATACTCCATCATGGACATATGCATGTGAAATAGTTTGGTGGTATTTTTGATTAGTCTAAAAATTCTGCCTTAGGTTTTTTGTTTTAGTTGTTGGTTGTTTGGGGTTTTTTTCAGTAGCTGTGGCTTGACACTCTTAATTGTTTTAGAGGGCCTGGGTCAGAGTATGTTATGTGGCCCCCCGAGATACTATGGGGCACCCACTGAAACTATGAGCAAGATGAGCCTAATCTTGGCAGCGTGATTCTGTGTTTGTGAGGTTGTTCTTTGTAACCATTTTCAGCTACACAGAAGCTCAGGCAAACATTTAGTACAGATGCTTGCAATTCTATAAAGTTGTGTTATCCTCTTTAAAAAAATGGCCTTCTGATTTCTATAAGCAGAACTTGTTAAAAAAGCAATTCTGAGTTTTAAATATTTAATTTTGGTTCCTCCTGTTTTTATTTTTAAAAAGCTCTTTTTTGAACAAGATAAGCAGATGTTGAATATGTAATTGTTTACTATAGAAAACCATAAACTCTGCAGAATAACTACCCTTTATCACTTTCAGACTTCAAATAAATTCTTTTAGAAACCCCTATGGGATGAAGGCATTTGCATTTCCTCTGTGGATGGTGCCACAGAGAGTCAGGGAGCAGATAGGATCTGCTTCTGCACCTTGCCCCTGGCTGGGGGCTCTTTGCACGCTGGTGTGAATGCAGGATACACGGGCAAGTTAAATAGGATTTGGGGCTGTGGAAGAACAACTGGATTTAACTGGGGCTGAGGGAGCTGTGAGCACACGGCAAGACTGTGTGTTAGCTGACAGGGCTGAGCTGGAAAACATGTCTGAAAACACCCAGATATTCTGCCTCTCGTTTTCTGCAGACAGAGCCACTGCTGTAACTTCTCACATTGGTATCTCAATTTGCAGTCTAGACCAAGGCTGTGTGAGGGTCAGATACTGCACCAAGCAGAACCACGAGAGCCTTTTTTTTGGAACGACTTACTGCTCACCAGGCAAGGGAAAAGTGAACTGTGTTATCTGAGGTTGGCACAGCTAAAAACCATTTTGAATGGCCTTTATGAGTCAGATTGTTACATATAAGTTCTCACTGACTGGTAGGTTCAGGTTGTGGAAGAGTCCAATTGTGCTGAGACACTGAAAAAGGATTTTTTCTTCCAAAGGTGTCTTACAATCTAAGTGTAGGGCTACAGGAGTCTGATGTGATAGATTTGTTGCTGAAAAAGTTATATTTGCATCTTCTTATCAACGAGACAGGAAATGGAGACTGTGTAAATGTGTGTGTAGAAAGGGTACTTCACTTGAAACTTGTTGCATTTTATTTTAATTCTCAAAATGATGAGGTAATGTTTGGGCTTGGCTGATTGTTCAACAGCAAATACTGCAGATGTATCTATTTTTTATGACACAGCTATTTGATTTATAATACTTCTATTATTTTGGCTGTCCACACAGAGGGGAATATAAACTGCCTCTGCTTTTGCAGCTCAGAGTGCTCCAACCATCCCCCTCCCACATTTTAGAAATAATTAAAAGGGAACCTTAAACTCAAACACATCTCAGAAAAACCCAAAGAGAGGTGGCCTCGTCTTTAAGATGAAAAAGAGGATTAAACTAGAGGGAACTGAAGTTATTTTGGTGTTTTATAAATAATCTTCCAATTTCCTATCACTTACCACTTCATCTCTTGTGGGGTGAGTGCTGGATTCTGCTACTCTTTTTTTCCAGACTTTCTGCTTTCTGTGTTGATCAGCCACAGGAGTGGAAAAGATGCTGGAAAGATGAAAGGAGCTACAAACTCCTAAGGAAGGCATAGGAAATTTCTAGGGATGCAGGTAGGAGCATGGTGTGCAGTTCAGCAGGGGAAGCTAATTTGCCATCTAGTCCCCATAGGAACCCAACAGAGCTAAGAATAGAGCGGGTAGGACATGTGGCTTCTGATGAGGAAAATAAAGGATACAATTTTTGTATCAAATCCCAAATTTTTCAACCTCTTTGGCTAGGAATTAAAATATTTAGCATGTAATCTGAAAGGGGGTTATGTAGTGCTGTTTCTCCAGTGTTGGATCTCCAGTGCTGTATCTGTTGCTCTGCTTGGGGTCTTGGCAAAATAAAGAAATGCTGAATAAAGTTTATTTCCTCTGCGGCCAGATTTTATCAGTGTAAAAGCATGTCTTTTTGTTTTATTACCATATATTCTAAAAGGATCCCTTCCTGCCTGGAAAAAGTTACATGTTTTTCTTGTTTTCAATGTATTTCATTAGTTTTAAAATACAACTTTATACTTACAGTCTTGGCTGTAAAAACACCAACACCAACCACCTTTTACAGGTAGGAATGTGGAGTTGCAGAAGTATCAAGAAAGCTGTCCAGGATCATCCTGTAGATCAGGATGCAAACCCCATGTTTCTCTGCATAGCCCAAGAAGCTTCACCTTTTTTTGGGACACTTAAAATTTTGTTGAATTGGCCAAGGAAAATATTTGTGTTCAGACTCATGTTATCTAACAGGTGTGACTGGATGTGATTTAGCACAGGCTCTTTACTGAGTTAGGAAAAGAAAGACAAACCATGTGGTATCTGATAAGTAAACTGCAATAAGGTGAAAATATTTCATTCAAACATAAAAACAAGACTGGAACCTGACCTTAGAATGAATTATGGTGGTAAAACACTACTGTGAGGTGAGGTGAGATGAGATGGGGCCCTAAACTCAGACTCCCTACTAATGTGTCTGTCAGTTTAAGGAATATTGAATCCTGAGAGTGGTCCTGTAAATATCTGTACTGTTTTCTTCTGTAAAAACCTCTTATTCCTAAGTCCTGCTTCTCTTTCCCCTTTTTCCCCTGAAAAATTATGGGCTCTGTTGGTGGTGATTGTACTTTGCCTTTCCCAAGTTCCATGGTTCCGGATGGATGTGGTGCGGATTTCACGAGATTTTAGATTAAGGTCCTGTGAGCAGATGCCAGATGTGTGTAAGCACTGCTGTATGCTTTTCTCCTCCTCTCATTTATTACCTTGCAGCATCTGAATACAGAGGAAATTAGAGATTCAGATTTGTACTTCTCAAAGAAAAAAAAAAAAAAAGGAAAAAAGGGTGAAAGAAAAAAGAAAAAGAAAGGGGGAAGGATCCCACCAAAATTGCTTTGTGATTCACTGTGGGGTCGTGACCCCATCCCGCTGAGACTTCTGTTCCGAAGTAGTAACTTGGTAGGTGGAGTTTTTTAAAGTGGTTGTTGATTGGCTTAGCTGTAAGAAAATCACATTTCCCTGAAACTCTTAGGGATACTTTAAATGGGTGGATTATCCAGCTGCCTGATTAGAAGTTTGGGTTATGTAAACACGGAGTGTTTAGATTTAGGCTTTTCAGTTGAAGTCCAGGCAGCTGTTTGCACTTAAGTCCATCAAGAAGCCCAGTTAATCAAAGAGCAGGAAGGATTTTTTACCTTCTTAAACCTGTGTCATTATTTCTGCTGTCCAAACCCTTTGGAGTTAGGCTTGTTGCAATGTAGAACAAGGTATTTTGGATGTTCTGCTGAGGAAACAGGAAAGAATGGATGGGGTTTTGGTTAGTGAGATGTGGTGCCTTGTGGATTTTTCCCCTTTGCTGTGACATAATCATTTTTCCATTAGTTGCTGCTGAAGTCAAACTTGACTTTTTGAGTCTTGGAGAGCTGCTCAGAACAGAAGGTGGAGGCAGATCCACCTCAAGGCTCTGGCTCTGTCCTACACATGTAACAAGTCCAACCATGAGGATCTGTGGAGCCTGTTTACACTGGATTTATTTTAGGGCATTCTTGACAGTGTGAATAGATATCAGAGTAACCAACTAGCCTAACACTTCAGGATCCAAGCAATGAAAGAGTCTTTGTGTAGCAAAGAAACAGTCTTTCTTCTCCAGGAAAAGAGAAAAAAAAGGAAATAAGGAAAAAAAATCTAAAAAGTTTGGTTTATTTTTCTGTGTTTTGTTTTATCCACTACCATTTTGGAAATTTAAAATTTCAGGAGAAGAAAACCCCTCAAAACTCTTTGTAAAGCAGCTTCTCTCAGTGGTTCTCTCTTTACATTCCTCTGCTGGTTGTTGCAATTATAAATTTATTAATTTTTGATTTACATTTCTGACATTTTTATGAATTTTCTAAATCTAGAGGTAGCCAGATGCAAACAGGGAACACTTTAATGTGCATCTCTACAGCTTTTTTACTTGTGATTAGCTGAAATTAATTTCTGATTACTTGATATGAGTAAGATTTGCTGCCTTGTCTGTATGCCCACAGTTGCACTGTGTGCTACCAAAACCTGAATATATTCTATAGTACAAATTTTTAAAATACTAAACCATGTTTAGCAGTGAGAAGCAAAGCATATTAAAATACTTTATTTTTTTCTAAAATTATCTTCTCCAAATCTTTACAATTTCCAGCTATTATATAGTTCTGACCATTGACAATATCACCAGGGAACTCTGGTGACACTGTTAACACACAAGTGATGTTCCTGAAGCCATCAAGGGCCCAGCTGTGATCTTTTATTTTTTCACCCAGAGAACTGTGGTTTCATAGGGCAGGCATTTCCCTACCAGTTTACTGGATAATATATCCAAGAACTGTAATTCCAGCCTGAATTACTAATCAGTGTCATATTATAATTTTAGAAAATATATTTGATAATATATTTGAGAATGTTGTGGCTAAATATTGATTTACTTTTAATGTATAGAACAAACCTTAATTTATATTTTATAATGTACATGGCTTTCCCTGTAATTAGATCTAATGCTTATGATGTTAACAAAAAAAATACGTGTCAGCTAATCCTGAAGAAACCCTAATATCTGTCACTGTGTGGGGCCTGGGGACACATCTATTCCTGAAAGAATTGGAATAAACCCCACACAAATAATGAGCATATGGAAATACAAGAGGCAGCAAAGAACTCTGAGAAAAACTGGTTTGTCTGTGCTGACATTTCATAGTGTCATCTGATATTGAGCTGTTGATCAATATTTGGAGACAAAGCGATCAGATGGTCCTGGCAAGAAGACCAGACAGTTGAATTATCCTTTATGTTTGCCTTCCTTTTGTTCACATTACTCCGAAGGTTCATTTTCCAGTTCTGATCTAATGTGGCAGTTGGATTTCAGGCTGTGGACATATTGACTGAAATAAGAGTGAGTTTTTGCTGTTATTGTTCATATTGGTTATTTTCCAATAGATATAGCTCTATTTTCCAGTAGAGATCCAGGTATCTGGGTGGAATATAGTATTGTGGCAACCTTTCATGCTTTGACACATATTTAAGCCTGAGCTTTCCTGATTGCCTCTCCTGCTTGGCAAGCCTTGCCTATGGGAAGGAGCAGGCAGTGTTTCAGATCCCTCCTCCCAGGTGATTCTGGGCCATTCACCATTACCAGATGTGCAGGGCTCTGGTGTCCCTTCTGTAAAGAATAAGGTAGAATAACATAAGGTACTAGGGGCAAAGCTATTTACAAGGGCCTGGAGTGGCAGGACAAGGGGGAATGCCTTCAAACTGGAAGGGAATAGGTTTAGATTGGATGTTAGGAAAAAAAATCTTCCTTGTGAGGGTGGTGAGGCACTGGAACCGGAGAAGGTATGGATGCCCCATCCCTGGAGGTGGTCAAGGCCAGGTTGGATGTGCCTTGGAGCATCCTGGTCTAGTGGAAGGTGTCCTTGTCCATGGCAGGGGTCTTGGAACCAGATGATCTTTGACATCCCCTCCCAGCCCAAGCCATTCTGTGATTCTATGACACTGCCTGGTCTCTTGGAAATGCTTCCACCTTCTACCTGTGATTAACCCACCAGGCCACTTTATGTCACTATTGCTCCATGTACAAAACATGTCTGAAGCAGAATTAATTGAGCAGCAGGCTAGGATGCACTTTCCAGTTTGTTATAGACTTCAATCTCCCAGAAATGGGAACTCAGAATTGTCCTTGCATGGCTCGTTTTGTTGGGAACATCCCTCTCTGTTGTTTACCAGCCAGGTGATTCTGGTTTCCAAATTCAGGAGATGCCTGGTCAGTTGGGTCCCCTGGTCATTATTTCCTTTCAGACTGTGCTCCTCTGAGGCTTTAGCTGGAAGGAGATGGGCTGAGGAATGATCTCATCGACATTCTCTCCTTTCCCTCCAAATTTTGGGACAGTTGCTTAGCAGCCACCCAGAGGGGAATGGTAGCAAGCCAGTCCTCCCTCTCTGCAGTAAGGCTGTGGCCAATAAGTAATGTCATGCTTGCCAAGATAAGGGTAATAAAATCTCATGCTTGAGGGCATAAGACAATCATTGCAGAAGTCAAGCTGGAATCCCTCCCCAAACATGCTGCAGCAGTACACAGCTACCTCAGCCAACAGTGCTTGGAGTCGCCCATAGAGCAACTTCTCTGTACAAGGAAGGGGCCCTCAGACAATCTGTTCCTCACTTCTGCACCCTGAATCTTCCTTGTAGCTGTTCCAGTGCTTACGTGGGCACAAAAGTAAAGTAGGAAAAGCTGGGGTTTAGTCAGAACCTCACCTTGATGCCAGTTGTGCTGTGACTGTGTGCTGGTACCTATTTACCATGGACATGTTGGGTTTTTCTCCTTCCCTTGGGAGACATGGCTACACTGAAGTGATTTCTGCAAAATTCCTGCTGTTGTGATGCAGCTGCAAGGGAGGAAGTGTGAGTTTAAACCAGCTGTGAGTGTTTTCACCTCTGTATGTTCTAGACTCAGCTTTATATCCAGGCTTGGTGGAAAAGAAATGTGTCCCAGAGAGAAAGTCTAGAGGTTTAAATCATCAGCTGATATAAATGGGCAACATTCCATTGACCTCGGTGGAATGACACCGGCCTCTGCCAACTCAGGAGTCTCTGTGGTGGGCAGGGAAGCTGGAGAAAAGCGTCTGTGAGTCGTGTTCATTCATTTGGTTTAGCATGTGAAGTAATGGGAACATTTTCTCGAGCAACTCGAGTCCAGAAAAGGACTTGAGCACCCGCAGCCTCTGGTCGGGAGCATGGACTCCCTGTGAGTACCCTGGGAGCTGGGCACAGGAAGTGCCCAGCCTCACCCTCTGCAAAATGCCTCCTTTCATGGGCATTCAGAGGCAGGAATGTATGGGAAATAAGCTGTTTTAGTGGCCTTTTGATAAAAGAAGCCCATGTGAAATGGTGCTTCCCTTTTAGACAAGACACTCTGAGGTCTGGTGAATGCTGTGTTTGTACAGTGAATCAGATTCATCATAGAATTACTGAGCAGCACCAGTAAAGGAGAATCTATAATTATGATTCAGCGGGAAAATATACAGTGGTCAATAACCCACATAACTCCTCTGTCTGTGTATGTGGTGCAGCAGTGCAGTTCAGTGTCCTGAGCTCTAATATGGAATAGCTACATACTAGATTAAAGTGGATTTTCCCAGTTCTCTTCCTGTAGTAATCTTAAGAGCACAGCTATGTGAACTTTGGATTTTCCTCTTCTGAAGGCAGAGGTGCTTCCATGCCCCATCTACATGACGGACTGGAGTGGGAATTGGGAATCAGTTGCTAGAGTGGAGGTTCTCAACCCAGAAAAGCTGATCTTTCTCTCTTAAATAGTGTTGTATTTTATTAGCTGATTCACCTGCCACACCCATTAATTTTGCTCAATTTTTGGGATAACTACCTGTATCAATGGTAAAATTGTTTGGATTAATTAGACTAAAATAATTAAGATTATGCAAAGATTATGTTTTTTTTTTTTTTACACTACAAATATTGAATCCTTGTATTGTCCAGCATTGATCACATGCAGAGGATATACTAGATGTATATTTATAAATATATATATTTACGCATTTATCAAGAGCCCTTAATAAGTTAACTGAAAGCAAATAAAAAGGATCTTTAACAGACCCCCTTTAACAGAAATGCCAATCATCCATATTCATAGAAGTGAACCAAGCCCAAAAGACTTAAGTTTCCTTTTCCTTCTAGGAGTTACATTATCTGTGTCCCAATACTTCTACAGTAATTAGAGATAACTCTAGCACTCAGTAAGCTAATTTTAATCTTGAGGAAAAGAAAATCACACAAATCTAAAAGCAACTCAAAGCAGATATGAAACAAGTAAGAGTATTATCACCATCATTTGCAAATAATCTCTCAGATTTCAAACAAAAAAATTCTATGTGTCCAGTTCTTCCTAAACGGCAATAAAAAAAGTTTACCAACTTTTTCCCCCCTTCTGCAGTATTTATTTGTTCCCTGTAATGTGAAATCTGACAGGTAGGTCACACCCCCGCCTTCAGTTGAGGGTTTTTACCTCTTGGATGACATAAGACACAACTTTCAGTCTGTGTGGACCTAGGAGGAGTTTAGAGTGACAAGAATTATTTTTACCTACATAATGTTCTGCCTCACAAACTGTTACAGCACAAAAGCTAGTGACACAGCATAAGAAGTTTTATTTGCCACTCACTCAGAGTGACCACCATTGCAGAAAATACCCCGATTTCCTGGTTACTTCATGAAGGGTTAGCAAAGTGACCTCTGTTTACTCTTTTCTTTATCCTTCAGTTCTTTAGGATGGTGAATCCATTTCTATTAAAATCAAACTCCAGCAGCAGAACAGACTGGGAAGTTTAGTGGAGCTGAGAGTGCCTCTACTTCCACTTATAAATAGCAACATCTGTGGAGCAGTTATCAGGAGCTCTAATGGATTGGGCCACGTTGTGAAAGTTTGGTCAGACAAGGGTGGCCCAGGCACTACCTGTTTCTGTTAAATACCATTCTAGTGTTTCAAACCCAGAAAATAAAGGATTGGGGTACTCAAGATGCTCAACTCCTGAAATCTCCCACAGTTAAGGTGACCAGGTATTTTCATTATCCAGTTGTTCAACCTGCCTGGTCCTTACAAGCCCTTCTTTTTAGCTGTAGAAAAAAGAAACAGGGCTCTTTTTAAAAGTAGTTATTTTTCAGCCAATTCACCCACACCAATAAACCCAAGAAAGCTGATTCAGTGTCAAATGTCCACCCCATTTTGCCAAGGTACACAGTGCCATGTACTTACTCTAGGGGAGCCTGCTAATAGCAAATAATTCCATCCCCTCATTTTACCCATGGCAAGACAAAGAAGATAACTAGCTGTTAGCAGAGGAGCTGTGGAGAGGGAGGTAGCCCAGGGTGCTCAGGATATAAAGATATGTGTGTTAGTGCAGGGGAGAAGCCAGCTCTTTGCACTGCTTGCTACCTTGCGTTTTCAGCACCAGATCTTGGCCCTGACTGCCTCCAATTCTGACAGCCAATTCCTGACCTTTCACTCTCTTATGTTCTCTGTAGGTTTGTGCAAGAAACTCGGTCTCCTTCCTTGTCCAAAAATTTTAAGCAAATACTGTTGTTAGTATGATAGCCTCTGCAGTATTGGCTTCTAGGAACCAAGAAAAATCTCACATCACCACTGTGTACAATTACATCATCTCAACATCACAGCTGCCAACTCTCACTGTTTGCTGGAGAGCCATTATTTTTGCTTTAAAGAGATGGACTGACCTCATGAGCTTCTGAAGAAAGCCCACAGCTTATGACTGCCTGCCATACCGACAGAATAAAGTGGTCAGATGGGACTTGGGTTGATTAATGCTTCAATACAGAAGCACCTGTGCTCATGGCAAGAGATCAGGTCTTCTCCACTGGTGCAGATCCTAAATCTGAGCTACTCTTCTGTGTCCTTTTAAAAGTGGTAGGCTGAGAATGGAAAAGAATAACTGTTGTTCACAGCTAATCTGGAATGTGTTGGGATTTGATAAAAAAAAGAAATCTGGCATCAGTTCAAGCTTCACTTTTAACTGAAACAAATCTAAATGTAATTGAAAACAAGAGCATGCATAGAAATTGCAAATCTGATTCTCATTTACACTGCAGACTCTTTGCACCTCTCCAGCAATGTGAAAGGTCTTGGAGTATGGTTCAGTTATTTTTACACTTCCATGAAGGGCCTGTTTATTGACATGGAGCTCAGAAAAATTTATACGAGTGCAGGATTTGCCTTTCAGAGCAGTGGAAAGTCAGCACTGCAGGACTCCTGGGCACTGTGTTTTGGCTTATTTGGGGTGTCCAGTTGGACTGTTGAGGGGAAAATTAGGGTCTGGACAATGGGTGGGTCAGAGGTTCAATAACGAAATATGAAGTGCCTCATCAGAGGGTCATTTGTGTGAATCAAGTAGGCTTTGGTTATTGGCTGGAAGCAAAGTGGCCTTTCAAGTCCAGGTAAAAGCAAATGGTCTCTGGGCTGTGTCATTGGCCAGATGATCTCATCCCAACTGGCAGCATTTGACAGCCCCACCCTTGTTTGATGCTGTAGCTCTCACTGAGCAACCTAAAGGTGCTACAAGATAATGAAGTACTCTCACGTCCTTATGGGAGAAGATCTGCACGTCAAGGTACTCAGCATCCCGTGTGGGACAGTGCATGGAAAAGCTTCCTTCGCTGTTGGCTTTTCTATGCCCATTCCGAGGATAAACAGACACCATCAGGCTCCTGGAAGTCTGAATGCTGCCTACTGAAAGCTCTAAATTGGCTTAACCTTTGCTAAAGGAATGGTAGATAATGGAGAGGCAAAATGAGCAAGTGAAGGAGTGGTCTGGGAGAAACACAGTCATCATGAAGCCAGCAGGAAAATAAGGGCTTGATTATGTAGCTCCGAGAGCCTGCAGCTCGAGGGGAAGAACCCGAGCTGGTGACAGCCCTTTCTTGGGGCGGTGACACCCTGTGTAAGGGAGGTGCTTTCTGCACGGGGCTGAGCACGGGGAGTTTCCTTCTCCTGCCGTGCCAGTCCTGCTCTGCAGCTGAGACTGTGGTTCTGCCATACCCCAGCTTCCCTCAGTCAGCTGCCTCCCACTGAGTGGGACACAAACAGTTCTTCGGTGTTCAGGCTATGACAGAGTAAACCACACCTGCATCTGCCATAGGTTTCTTTTTTTCATGTTTTATCAGTTGTCATGGGCTTTCTTAACGCATGAACTCCAGGATTTACAGGAGAATTTAACTTTCCCATTTTAAATGATTGTAGAGAAAACCTCGAAAACACCAGATGTTTTAAAACTTACCCAGAATGAAATAAAAAGACACAAAGTCAATGCCTAAAAAAGTCCAGAGCACTATTTGGGGAATGTTGGGGTGGACAAAAGATGGACATGTTCATATTGTTGCCAACTCAAAGTACTTGATGCCGTTATGCAACGTCTAACACAGCAGAGCCTTGCTCAAGTTTTTTTTCACATTTTCACTTCACTTTTCTACTGCAGCACAAATATTTGAGTTCATGCAGCACAGAGGAGGTCAAAACCAAGAACAAGTTCATACCTTCTGGCCAAGTCAAAAATGTTTTCAAGTTCTCCCCCTCCCCAAAGGAGCCAAACCACCAGCAAATCACAGCTTCAAAAATGTTTGACTGAAGCAACAGTTTTATGAATCAATATTAAAAATAGACCTCAAGAATTGGACTTAAAAAAAATTAATCCTACTGCCCTAAATTTCCTGTCACTCTTGGATGTTGTATTAAATTTTGATATGAAATGTATTTTCCTGAATTGGAATTTGTCCTTAAATTACTTATGAACAATGAACTCTTTCAAGAAAAATAACTGCTTCCTTATCACAAGAATTAATGCTGTGGTTTTTGTAAGTGAGTTTCCATAGCTTATCAAATCCTTTCGTTCCTCTTAGTTGGAGGGGAACTGAAAAATGTCTATCAGTTAATTCTCTTCAATTTCATGATTTTAAATCAGGTAATATTCCACATTTTACTTTGCTCAAAGTGGCTACAGGCCACTATTCATTCTTGTTCTCCCTTGTAATATCTTTAGCCCAGAGAAACTCAATCTCTTTTTTTCACTCATTTTACAGCTGCTTTGACTAAGGAACCATATTAACACCAGGCCATTTGTACCTATGCTCTTTTGCAGCCAGTTTGGCTCTGCAGGATCCCAGCGTGGTTGTGGTGTGACTGTGTTTGCCACTGAAGCACTGCCACCTGTGGGTGAATCCCAGGCCTGAATCCCCACGGCAGGGGGAGTGGGAAGGGATGATTCCGAGAGAGTGATAAAAATGTCTGTTCTGCACCATTTCAAAGCTCAGTCATGCTTACTTAGGAGTGTCACATTAGTTTTGTGTGCAAAAGGGACATTTCAACCCTTTGGCCCTTAGGCTGATGCTGCACTAGTGCTAATATGATTAGTTCAAGCTATAGCTAATGAAAGAGTAGTCTAGCAGACTGGCCAGATGGAAGGAGCAACCAGTGGCCTTGGCTTCTGGCATGCCTTGAAGGTCAGAGCTCGAGGCCCTTTTCATACAGGCACGGTAGATTACAGGTGTTCCTGGTGGGGCCTTGCAGAGGACAGAGCTTGGATCTGGAACCTTGTCACAAGAGCACCAGGTAATTTCTGCAATAGTGGTAAGAAGAGCAATGGTTCCTGAACACTTGATCCAAACCCAATGGCAATCAACAGGACTTTGAATATTTTCTTTGGTGAGCTCTGGAAGTTCTCCAAAGCCCTGACTCCCAAATAACAGTAAATTCCCCAAGTTCAAACCAGCCCCAGAGTTTAATCATGTAAACCATTTGATCCCACAGGAAATCTGGGAGTGTGGTGTAAGATGCAGACCTACCCTGCTTGGCACTGGTGGTGCTGAAGACATATCCCAGAGCATGGTCCATGTTCACTGCTAGATGAAGTGTGAGTGGATTTCAAAGGCTCTTCCTATCAGGATTCAGAGAGGAGGATGAGCAAGGGATGAGTGTGAAACAGGCAGAGCTTTCATAGATGGGAGACGTCAGTGTATAGAGCTCAAGGAACAGCACTGGTCATGCTGAGTCTTGCTTTTAAAGGCACGCCGTTTTATTTGTGAGGTCACGGTTTCTTGTTGATGGACAGAATGGTTGATTAGAGGAATAAGAAAATATGATGATGAGGAGTCACCTAATTTTAAAGATGGCTGTATTTAAACCCCGTAAAAACCTTGGGAGTGTCAATGGCTACAAGAAAATCACCATGTGAAGTTTAGGTGAGCTGCACAATTTGTAGTTCAGATAATCATTTAAGCACAATTTTATTGGCTTCAAGAACTGCAAGAATATACCCAAAAGTAGTTTTTTTTTCTATTGGGGCTAACAGCTGTGAATCGTAGCAACTGTGTCGTTATATATTGTTCATTATTTCTGGGACGCTGAGAAATACAGGTATGTCATCAGAGTGAATATGTATAGTTGCATACAATAATATGTTCTTTGTACTTTCATTTATGAAAAAAAAATCTTGGTTTTCCTTAATACTGTTGAAGTATGTGCCTGAATAAGATGTCATTTGTAAAGCTGAAAGCAGATATCTACAGCAAGTATTTAAAAAGAAAAATTGGACTTCCTAATTTGTATAAAAGGGGAACCCATTAAAAGGGTACAAAGGATAATGCTCAGATTATTTTTCAAACAATGGACAACTTGCATAATCCCATTATGAACAGTATACATTTCACAGCCCATCTGGCAGACAATAAACATTGGGTCTCTGTGGGCTTGAAACGCTGGGTATTGTACTACCAAAAAGAAAAGCCCTGCACACATGGCATTGGGTGGAAAAGCAGCCACAGCATGTCTCACCCCAAACATCCATTATGTTTGTTAGTTTTATGCTTTCTGCAAAATAATGTGTATTTAATAACTGCTAAGCAGACCTATGTGAGTACTCCGCGTCGAGTACCTGCTGCTGAAGTGGCAGGATCTTGCTATGCTGGACTGCCACAAAGGCACTGTATAGAACATCAGGCTAATGAACTTGCTCCTCCTGGAGTTGTCTGAGCACTCCTAAAGAGATTTTGCTTGGAAGAGCCAGTCAGTCAAGGGAAATGCAGAAGATGGAGTCATCAGAATATGGCTCCTTAAGTGGTGGAATGTTTTGATGTCCTTAAAAACACATGCACAGTGTTGCTGTTAGACCTCAGTTTAACCACTGAAGGTCTTGGGTATCAAATTATTGAATGGTGCCATCTTCCAAGAGCTCAGGGCTGTAACCTACTGGAAACTCAGCATCAGTACACATCAGCTGAGGATGTGACACAAGGTAACTGTCTGCCCCTGCAGTTGGCTTCCCAAAACATCTGGATCGTGTCGGAGACAGGCTTTCCTGCCACTTTCAATGTGAGGAATGGAAGGTGTGACCCTTTCCAGGATCCATTACAGGGCGGGGTTTGCCATGTAGTCAGTGCTGGTACATGTGAGTATCAAGCTTCATTTCAGATCTTTCTGGACCCCTATTACTTGTGCCACCAGGTGTCAAGTTCCAGCTTCAGTGTGAGCAAAGAGGAAGCATCTGCAAACATGTTATTTCCACAGCTTGGAGAGTTGGAAAACCTGGGGCTCAGATGAAGAGTTCAGGAAAGTAGCAGGCAAACTGAGTGTTGTGATGTTGATGGGCTTTTTTTTCCATATCTTGACTCATTCAGCTTCTGGGGGTGTGTGACAACCAGCAGAAGAGACAGTGCCAAAAAGAAACACATTTCTACACTCAGCTGCCTTTACATTATGATTAACATTGCCTGTTGTGGCATCACTGCAGCAAGATCAGATTACTTGGTTTTACCAATTCCATACTTGTACTCATAGTGGAAAAAGTAAATTTGAAGTGGATTAAAACCCCCTGTCTTTTGCTTCCTTCTGATTTCATTCTTTTTAAATATTTATGAGTGCTGAAGCCCCACAGTAGCTGGGCCTTTGTGATTGCAGCACCGTGGTATTCCTCTGAGGCAGAGAATTACCACTCCATTTTGTAGCTGGAGAGCTAAGGCAGAGCAAGGTTCTCCATGACCTGTTCAGGATTACACAGGTACCCTGAGACAGAATCAAACCCCACATTTGCATCTCCCGACTCCTGTTTCACTCATTGACTCGACTCTCCTGAGGTGCCCTTCCTTTTCTACCCATCTGCGTGGTGCTAGGAGGGCTTCCTGTGGCAAACAAAAGCTAATGAAGCTCAGTAGCTGCATGTGGGTATTATTTGCTTGAGGTGAGAGGAGAGTTTTCCAAGCATCTGAAACTGGCATGCTGATGAAAACAAGCAAGATTATTTTATGACTAGGATAGTATTTAAATCTTTTCTTTAGTGGAGGAGTTTCAAAGGATTGTCATGAAAGAGTAGGAAGCATGGTTTCCTGCTTCTGTAATTTTGTTGTTCTTTATAGTTGATTAGAAGCTGAAGAGAGATCTGAGAAGCTCGTTGGGGCTTCCTCTTTGTGGAGATCCACAGCTGATTGCTTGTAGGACATCCATTTGCACCTGCGTTCTCAGCAGTGCTGCTCTTGGGAAGCTGATAGGCTTTTGTCAGATTTAACTTTCTGAAAAACTCAAGTGTCACTTTGCAAGCTCTGCAATGTTCAAACTCTCTTTTATCATGGCACCTTTGATCTGCAGCTTGTGCCTTCAGCGCACAGTCAGGTTGGGCTTTTAGTACTTGTACTTTTTATTTTCTGTGTCCCATGCAAAACTCTGCAGTGAGCTTGGCACTTTCATCAGCACAGATGACAGAGACAGACCTTGGAGCAAGATTAGAGTGTGGGCTTTGGGTTGATCTGGGATAGTCACACTTTGGGTGGAAGTTAAGTAATTCCAGCCTGGCTTGTCCTTCTTTGTCTTTTTACAACTCTTCATCTAAAAGAGAGGCCAATTCCCCAGAAACTCCCTGGGTGAGAGCTGTATGGTGATGTAGGATCATTAGGATGTACTTGCTTTGTACTGTGGCTGCTCACACCTAGACCCAACTAACTCAGGTCCTGCTCGCCAGAGGTAGTGAGAATATATTCTAAACTCCCATCTTCAGCAGAAGATTGAGTCTGTGCTCCTGGAAATACAAAGGCATCTCATATTTGAGAAAAATCCATCTCATTTCAGCAAGTCAATAGGTGGGAAAAACCTTCCATAGACACTTATATGAAAAACAGAGGGATTTTTACTGTTCAAGATCAATGATGTCTTTGATTGCAAGCCTGAGCGTTAGAAGTCATAAGCAGCTACCAGAGTCCCATGTTAAACACTGAGCAGCTGATGGTGTCCCTCAGATGTCATTGTATCCAGAGGACATTAATTCTGCCTCTAGACTGTGAAAAAGCACCTCCCTTTTCCTTAGTATTTGAATTGTTTGGTAGAAAAATATGCAAAAGGTTGTTTTCTCTAGTTTGCTGATAAATCTATTTTTCTTCATGTCAAGAGACAGAAAATGAGGATGACAAATGCTGCCTCCCGGGAGCTCATATGCAAATGCCTTTCCATTTGATTTAGGGAGAGTTTCACATACGGAAAAGCTGCTGAGTGCACAGCTCCTGTTAGCTCAGGAAAGGTAGCAGCCTTTAAACAGAATTAAGGGAAGTGGCCTTAAAAGACATTATGTGGTTTTGTGACTGGAGAAAAGCAACTGATCTTCCTAAATTGTTCTTTTAATTCAAATCCACTGAAGAAACGGAGTGGTTCTCGCTGACATTTTTCTTTGAATCTAGTCCACATGAATGAGGGCAGCTTTATTGTGCAAGAGTGTCCTGGTTGTACAAATCACATATGCAAAAAGAGTCCTTCTGCTTTGCATCTTCCAAAGGGCTGAGACATCAGGTTGTCTGGTCCCAGCTAGCAGGGGCAGTCCCACAGGAGCTCTTTGTTGGCTGGATGTCCTCACTCTGCCAGTAGCCACTAATCTGACTTTGGGTGTTCTCCTGCAGTATTCCCCAAGAGTCACCATGGTTAGCAATCATTTCCACAAAAGGAGAAATCCGAGGATCTAGAACAGTGACTTTCAACTTGCCACCCACGTATCCTGGGGAAGAGGCTGTATGAAGCTGACAAAACTCACATAACTCCCCGGCGAGAAGATCTTCACTCTGGGCTCGCTGCTGCCAGATGTTTCATGAGTCCCTTGCCTTGCTGCATCTGCTGCTCCTCATGCATATGCACTGAGTTCTGCAGGCAGGGACTGCCCTTTGCTGCAGCTTGTACAGTGCCCTGGTCCTGCCTAGTCCCCCTAGGGCCCAGCACAATATAAATCACTTTAGCTGTAACTGATGGGAATGATTCTGGGTAAGGATGCACAAACAACCAGCAGAATCCAGCTGGCTCCTTTACACACATGTGTGTTCTCCAGAGCGGTAGAAATTAAGCAATTGAAGCTGCAGATGCTTATGAAGACTTTGATTACCCACAGGAAGCAGTAGATCTATAGAATAAATCAGTGTGGTAATTTCTTTTCAGACTAAAAGGGATATTGAAGTCAGGAACAAACTTGCAGTTGTTGGGAATATTCTGTGAATGGCTAAGTGGTGTTGTTTTTGGCACTAGTTACAGACATCTTAGGATGGTAACTGCAGGATCACTGATAATACTCAGGCAGCATTCCTGCTCATTACTAGCAGGGATTTGGATCACTGCTTTCTTCTCAGAAAGTGATTATTCCAGACAACAGAAGATTTTGAAATATGTCACTTCAGCATGCCGTGTTTATCTTAGGAAATAGTATGTTTGATCATTCTACTTAAAATAGCAGTGACTTGTTCAGCAACATGTGGTTCAAAGGTCGAGTGTACTGCAAGTACCACCTTTTTTAATACAGCCTTTGAGATTTCGCTGTGGCTGGTAGGAAAATGGGAAAGTACAAGTAGATGACTAAGGCAACAGATAACTTAAAAAGGCCATAGACTTTAGTTGGAAATGGTGCAGTTGGCAGGTACATGTTGTACTTTATTGGTGTTTTCAGCCCTGCCCGCGGTCTGCCTGGCATTAGTTTCAAACTCCAACCGTGTCATCATGGTGGGGGATCTGATATGGAAGAACAGTGTTTAAAAAGGCACCTTCCTTTTATTTTCTGAAGTGACTTAGAGATGCAGGTATTTCAGTCTGATTGGCATGATGCAGAGTCCTGTGCAAAGGAGATCAGACATTTTTTTGAGAGGTGTTTTTTTCAAAAGAATGAAACATTTACTTGAAGTTAAAATCTTTTGGAATAATGAGTCAGTTTGGATGTTGGGGGCTTTTTAAAATTATTTTTTTTAAAGAAAACCCAGTTATGCCAGCTATAAACATTACAATTGATTTGTTGAGGATGGGGGAGGAGATGGGAGGTCATTTGAGTCCTAGTCATTTGGTTTTGGGATTGGCTTAAGGGCTGAGTGTGCTGAAGGTGTTGCTTGAAGTATATCAAGAAAATTAATCTAGGCCAGAGGGAGCTATTGTTCATCTAGTTCTTCTGGTCAGGCACTTCTCAAATGCCTTTGCTCACCTGGCAGAGTGAGGATTGAGCTTGGATCATGGCCCTACCATTAAAGAGACAATCACCTAATTCATGGCTGCTACGCACACCTGGAGTCACGAGTCCCCTCCGTGCCTCTCCTGCTCATAGTTCAGGCTGGGACACTTTTTTCCTTTCAGGTTTTTGGTTGGTTTTTTTTTTCAGAGAGGAATCCGTTTGGTTTGGGGTTTTATGTGGCTCATTCTTGGTGTAATGGAGGGGTTTGTGCCTGCAGAACAGCACTGACGGCTTGGTACCTGCAATCATTTGATGACCTTTTGCTTCCCTTTTGGCGTGTGTACGCTTGCAGAAAATTTGGTTTGAAATAAAATGCATCTCACTGCTAAGCATTTGAGTTATTTAGTAAACATTTTTCCACATGTGCCTAAAGGCAAGCCTGAACAATACAGTGCAAAACAGGGCCTTCTTTGTTTCTTATTAAAACATATTAAGCCAAGCTCTATTCTGGGCTTTACCACTTTTCCGTTTTACTTGATTAAAAAATCTTTGGAAGGAATCATGCCACATTATGCACTGTTCTGGTTCTCCCTTTGGAGAGGCTGCACGGATAGTGTCCCTTTTTTGAAAGGATCAGGATTTTTAATGCTCTAGCCCACACAGTGTATCAGAGGAGAGCAGGCATCTTCTTCCACAGGTCAACAAGGGAACCAGGACAAGCCTGTGCTTTGCTGTTGACTTTACTGTTGCCTGGGGTTCAGAGTACTTCTGTGCGTCCTCCAAAAATGAGACATGCAAATTTACTGGTCCAGTCTGGTCATTTATCTTGTGGAGCTTTCCCAGCTCAGTCATCAAAGTGTTTTTGTACTGAAAAACCCCCACACTTTCCATGTGGGGATGTCATGCCTGGGAACTAAAATCCTGTAAGTGTTCGACGTCAAAGGTTTTAAGGTACAATTGAATTTCCTACCCTTCTTACAGTACCTTCATATTCCGCTGGCTATGAATAATTCCTTCTGCCCAATCCTGTGAAGATTATCACCTTGTTCTCTTAATTTCATGTTGTCAACATACCCCACAGATACTAATTACTGTTTCTTAAATAGATGGACGCACTGGGTAAATGTTAAATTAAACTTCGGGCATTTTTTCTTTTAGTTTGCATTTAGTTATGCCCCAGAGTCGGACATGACTCCAAGTGCTGCTGGCCAAGGGTACATGATATAGTGGACCTTTATCCAATTGCTTTTCTGCTTATCACATGCTGTTACTGACTCACGTCTAGCACAAATACAGAGTAAGGAACAGAGTTGTAACCATAGTGAAGAAAAAAAGAAAAGATTAATAACCAGAAAATGTAAGGTGAAAGACCACAATATTTCTGTTTGGAAAAGCTGCCATAGGACCTGGCTTTTAACTTCTTTCTTTACGCTTTTTTAAACCTGGCTTCTATTTGGACTGATCCTCTGTGGTCTCCTCCCTTAAAGATGATAGATATATGACATTTGAAATGTAATTCATTTAAGGAGTTTGGCTTAGATGAACACCAAAGAACAAAATCCAACTCCCATGGAACATTGCAAAGGCATGCAAAAATGTCTTTGTGAATGGCTAGAATGCTTAAATATTTTGAACAATCAGTTTCTTCAGGGAAAAAAAGGATCCTTTTCATGAAGAATGGGCACTTTTCAGAAGAATTGTGTTACGAAAAACCCATTCTCCATCAAAACATCTGCGATTCATTTCCAGACCACTATTTATAATGATAGCTAATTTGATTCATATTTTCCTCTTTCTCTTCACAAGCTGTGTGTGAAAAGATGGTGATTTTCACATATGGCTTTACATTTCAGCTATGCTTGTCAAACAGTCTTTGCCTATAGATCATTAACTGCCAGTTTGTTGAAAAGATTCAAGATCCAAAATTTAATTGGTGTTGAGTTGCTGTGACATGGTGGGATTTTCAGAATAGCTGGTTAATCTACCTTTATTGCTACTGAAGTCAGAAACGATGTCTGGAAAGGAAGATGAGGCTGCCTTGGAGACAAAGGTGCAGTTTCTGCCAGCAAATATTAAACGTTTGGAGCTGTTCAGAGCAGTAATAAATAGTAGGGCTTGGCTTTCAAAAGATCTCAACACCAACCTCACTTCAGAAAAGCAGTGATGAGTTCTGCCCCCCCTGGTGAGAATATTGGGTGGTGAAGAATGGTTGGGTGTTCTTGGCATATTTGAACATCTGGGCATTCCATTGATGTATCAGCCAGGGATCAGGGTGAGAATGTGTCCTCCAGTGTGGATGGTGAACTATTTCAAAACCAGTCTTTTGGTCTTATTGCTGGTGGTGTTTACAGGACTGGGATTTTCAAAAAGCACCTCTGGAACTCAGAGGCACAAATTCAATTGAAAAAGGATAGCCCGTGTTCCTAATTCACTGAGAAATATTTTATGTAAGTGCAGTGTGGAGAAGCCAATATCTGTAAACATCTAAGATGTTTAAAGATGGGAACATCTAAGATGTAAACACCTAAGACACCTCTGAAAATTGTACCCTAAATGACTTTGGAGAGAGCAAGTGCCACTGATTTTGATGAGGGAGATGTTGGCACTTATGAAACAGTGCATACAGTGTTCTGGAGTTCTTTTGGGCATGCCCAGCCCAACACGTGCATGGGGAGAGGGAAGGACAGGGCTTTCCCACACCACCTTCATGGCCAGAATCAGGTAGGTGTTTACCTCTGGCCATGGGAGTTCCCTCAGTTAAATCTTGCTCCACGTTCAGCTGATGATGGAGTTGGGATCAGGGGTTCAGGGGACAGCTGCCCAGTACCACTGACTCCTGCCAAAGAGGGCAGCTCTGAGCACAGGATATGGGGAGGCTGCTGTGTGTCCCTTGTGTCACCCAACCCAGTGGGTGATCACCCTGCCAAGGCATAGCCTGTGCCCACCCACTGAGAGAGATCCTGGGGACTTTCCCAGTGAAAACGAGGGGCTGCCAAAGTCAGGATCTGGGAATGCCTGTCTGACTAGTAGAATTAGGACTGACTCCTGAAGGGGGTTTTTGCTCTTAACTTCCTCTTGAAAATGGGACTTTGACTCCTAAGTCAGTAAAGAGCTTTTAAAAACATGAGTTTAACCCTTTTGAAAATCCCAGCCTTGATCCCCACCACCAGTAATTTGCATTGGTACTATGTGAATTAAATTAGCCCAGTATGTTTTCTGGCATTACTTGCTTACTTGGAAAGTCTGACTATCTGGTCCTTCTGCGTCTGAATTCCCTTTTATTATTGTCTCCAAGCCATCTGGGGCAAATGGGGTTTAATCCTACGCAGACCTTTGGAGTTGGAGCTTTTTTTTCCTTCTTTTTTTTTCTGTCTCAGTTTTTGTTGTTGTTGTTGTTGGTTTTTGTTTGTTTGTTTGCTTTTTGTTTTTTGGGGGTTTTTTTACTATCAGACCTGAGGCATTTGGCTCACAGCCCAGGGTGAATAAAGAGAAATAAGGAGGAGAGAGGAGGAGTCTGACTGAGGTGAGAAAACCTGAGAGAATGATGAGGCGAAGGACAGAAAGTTGGCTGCCATGTAGGTGGAGGAATAGTGACAATATACAGAGGGTGTGATGGCACAGACGGAAGGTTGTGTTCTATCCTTGTATTTGGTGGAGGAGAAGGAAAAGCCAGAGTGTATTAGGCCACAGGTTCTGGTGAGGTCTGACTATCCCTGCAAAGAAATAACTGGAAAATGTGCTACCCTCTCTTCTTGCGTTGTTATGAGGATGATGCAGGCTGACTTAAGAAGGAGGTAGAAATTAGTGAGGGGAAGCATAGGAAACAAAGGAACAGGCAAATGTGGGAAAAGAAGAAAGGATATGCTGCTAGGCTGAACAAGGAAAAAGGTAAAATGAACAAAAAGGTAGAGGAAAGTGTCACAACAGCAGAAAGTTTAAGTGGAATGTAATTTCCTTAATATTCCAACCAATATTTTCCATGTGGAGGAAAACTCCAGCGTTTACAGAGAGAACGGATGAAACCCCCAACTGTGTGGTTGAGCTCTTTCCTTGCAAAGGGAGCTGAAAGATAGGGACTTTAGATACCGATTTTTTATTTAGGATTTATACTTTAGGGTCTTTTTTAAGGAGAAGGAGTCGATTTTCAGAGCTGCTTGTGGTCTAGAAGGGGAATAAATTGTGGCGTAATTAGGGACAAGAAGAAAAAGTAAAGGCTTTCCTATAGTTTTGTCACCTGAACATGGTGGAAAAAAATAGGGCTGATAGGTCTTTCCATAGAAAAAAATGCGGATGTGTTCTTGATTTGGATTTTTTAACCTGAGCTAGATAATTCAGATTCAACCAGATAAACCAGGGCAATTTGAGAGCCATCACTGTTATTTTAAGTGGAATTGTCCAGCCCAATTAAAAGGACACATTTGTAGCCTTGCCCTGTGCTAGGCAGCCGTAGCCGTGTCCATGTTGGCTCTGGGAAGAACCTCTGTGCAGTCACCATGGGAGGGTTTGGCTGTGCTGGAAGCCCTGAGCTCTTGTGCCTGGCTGTGCTGCCCCAGGAGCAGAGAACTGGGGTGATGATCAGACAGGGAATTTTGCACAGACAGGGACTGAGTGGAGGCCTCTTGAGCTACAGCTCAGCATATGGAATTGGAAAAGCACAGACTTAGTGCTGGGTTTCTGTTGAGAGTATGCACAATTATGAACACTGAGCTTCTTTCCCAGGAGCATTCCTCAGTGCTGATTTAAAATGTACCGTTTCCACCAAAATTCCAGCCAGAAAGTTAATTTGGTAAAATATTCATTGAAAGCAAATATGGAGAGGGGGCTGGCACACAGCTGAAGCAAATGAATGTTAAGGATTCAAATGAATATTAAATCTCTTTTGCAATAGTACATTCCTGTCTCTAATTATGGCTCTGGGTGAGTAGACGACTGTAAAGTCACTCCTGGAAGGTGTGCATCCAGCAATCAGTGTGATAGCAGCCTTGCAGGTCCAAGTGGGTGGATGACTTGAGCACTATGGTAATGACATGTGGAGCCTTCCATATCTCCAAAGACAAATTCCAGCTGAGCTCCCATCAATAGTGGGGTGAGCATTACTGCCTGTGGAGAAGCTCTGCAACACAGAGACATCCAGAGGCTGGGGGCTGTCGGGACATGCTGGGCACAGCTCTGCCAGGTCCAGGAGCAGCCCAAGGCAGGAGGCCAGGCCTGAGCAATTGGAGTCTATGGGCCAGAGGCTCCTGCAGTGATACTGGCATGGATAGGAACTGCAGTGAGAAGGAGGTGACCATGCATTCAAACCAATTCCAGAATTCTCTTGGTTGTGTTCACTTAAGGCCAGATGTGCCCTTTTAGGTACCTGAAGCAAACAGAAGATTTTGCGTTAAAATAAAGAAGTAATTTGAGCTGTAATGGCCAGCCAGAGTGATCTGAGGGCTGTGGGAAGCCTGCCTGGGATGGGCTGGCCTGCCTGCACCTACTGTGGTAAAGCTGTACTGGCTCCGAGCAGCTGGGCTCCGGTGCTGTGCCCACAGGTTCCTGCCCAGTGCTCAGAGACAGCTGCTTGGTGTGGGGGGACAATTTGTCAGGAAAACTGCCTCCACCATATTTTTTTCCTTTTCTCTGTTGTCTCTTGCTCCTTTGGTATTCATCTAAATGGCCTTTTATTTTATGATAGGTGGCTTTGGTTTTGTCTTCCTTATACCATTATTCTTCTTCAGCCTCTTTCACTTTCCCCTCCTTGCTTCCCTGCTGTCCCCACTCCCTTCGTTCCCTTCCTCCACAGTTTATGCCAGTAGATGGTGGTATTCAGCAAGTTCTAGGAGTGCCAGCGTCGCTGCCTGTGTCACCACTGGCTGTCCAGCTGGGCAGCAGGGACAGCCGCTCATGTGCCAGGGTTTATCTGTGCCTGGGTGATTGTCACAGTGGTGACCTGCATGAACAAGAAGCACAAGTTCTGCTAAATTACTCTTTATTTTCCTGCTTGTTAAGTCAGTGAAAGAGCTGTCAGATTGACAAAGAGTCATAAACGTCACCAGGGTCATCAATTATTTGTTGTGATGTATGGGATTTGGGAGAACTTTGTGTACACATTTCTGTGGGGTTACTCAACCAGCTGGCAGAGGCTGTGTTGGTTTTGTAGCCTGCTGTTTGACAGAAAAATAGGGCTGGTAATCACAGAATCATAGAATGGCTTGGGTTGGAAGGGACCTCAAAGATCATCTAGTTCCAGTCCCTTCCACTGCCCTGACACAGGTTGCTCAGAGCTCCATCCAACCTGGCCTTGACCACTTCCAGAGATGGGGCATCCACAACTTCTCTGGGCAAGCTGTGTCAGAGCCTCACCATCCTCACAGAGAAACATTTCTCCCTAATATCTAATCTAGACTACCCTCTTTCATCTGTAAACCATTCACCCTTGTCTTGTCACTCCAGGCCCTTGTAAAAAGTCTCTCTCCATGTTTCCTGTAGGCTTCCTGCAGGTACTGGAAGGCCACAATTAGGTAATTCTGAACCTCTCTTTTCCAGGTGGAACAAACCCACTTCTGTCAGCCTTTCCTGATAGGAGAGGTGCTCCATCCCTTTAATCATCTTGGTGGCCTGCTCTGGGCTCGCTCCAACAGCTCCATGTCCTTCCTGTGCTGAGAACTCCAGAGCTGGATGCAGCACTGCAGGTAGGGTCTCACTGCAGCAGAGGGGCAGAATCCCCTCCCTTGGCCTGCTGCTCAGGCTGCTTTGGATGCAGCTCATGGAATGAGGGAACATATTTCTGGATAAGATTATCACTGGTCACAGGTCTTGGATCTGGATGCCCAGCACAGGATAATTGGATAATAAAACCTCAGACCCCTTTAAGCTCTCTTGTGGCAGGCACCAAAGAATTGAAGTTCTTGGTGCTTTAGCAAGTGAGTTCTCAGCAAGCCTCACCTCTGCTTAAGGGCAGCATTTGCAGCAGGAGGTTGGCTGAGGGTTTTCCTCTTATCATGGAAGGTGTAATGGGACTGCACCTGCTTTGCACCCTGTGTGATGCCACCAGGGAAGAGCCTTATTCCAATAGGAGAGCTCGCTGCTCTGCAGGTGAAGCTGTGGGAAGCATCCTCCTCCACACCTGCACGTGTTTTATTAATCAGTGTGATGTCCATATTCCTCCTTGGAAATTATTTTTGTACCAGGACCCTGAGGCTTACTTTAGTCAAAGGAAGGCTGCACAGAAGTTACAGAAATTGGATAGAAATTCTGTTAAGGATTATAGCAAAGATTTTCAAATTTGGGGGTGGGTGTAGAGTGCAGAATTCCTTCTGAAAAAGGATGGACATCAGCACAAACAGCACGTGTGCTGTCAATTCTTGTTCTGCTCTGTGATGCTTTCTGTAAGATCTAACCAGCACTGGCCAAAGCTTTTTTAGAAAAAGAAATGCTTTGAGTGTGAAACTCTTCTTGCCTTGCTTCTAACATCTCTCTATAGTTCTCCTTTGTGGTCTTTCCATCCTAAGCCCCTTTTGGGCATGCTTCAATGGGAATAGGGGGAATAGCATTTATTCTTTCTCCGAGTTTGGAATTTGAATTTCCTTCCTACGGAGAGCTTGACTCCAGGAGCAGATCTGGAACAAATTTGCTGTTTACTATGGAGAGTATAATTAGTTAGTTAAGAGTAGCTAGAAAATAAGAACTAAAATATTGAAGTGTAATGCTTTGCTTAAGCTGGAAAATTACTGATTCATCTATAGGAAAACCATGGAGAAGTCTGAAGCAGTGTGCTGGGTTGGGTGTTTCTTTTAAAAGATTGTGCAGGTCTCTGGTATTCAAGAGTTGCTTAGAGCTTGCTTCCTACAATTATTTTAAACAGTTTTACCTGAGAAACAAGTACTTTGCTGATCTAAAGCAAGAGTCACTTGACATTAGAAACCTTAAACATAAACCTCAGAGAGACCTTGGGTCTTGCTGCAGGAATTGCTGTGATTTCAATGCCTCAACCTGTAGTGATGTACCTCAGCAAGGCGTCTTGTCCCAGGAAGTGTCTCTCCTCCTTTTTCAGTTGCAGCACCCTATTGTTTCTTGTTCTAGCAAGGAGTGTTTCACAGCCAATGTGTCTCCTTCCCATTCTTTCTCCCCTTTGTCATTCCCTGGGGCTTAACCAGCCTGGTTGATAAACGTTCATCAGCATACTTTGGATTACCTCATGTGAAGATAAGAACTCAATACACAATTACAATTCTATTTCCAAATAACAGTTGGCCAGGTTGTATTGCCTTTCCTCTTCCTAGGAGAAGAATATTTGATCTGAGCTCCAGAGTGAAGTCCAATGGATTTACATTCACCATTATTTTTTCAGTACTTCCCTTCTTTAATTTTCATCTAGTTTTTATGGATATATTCCAAAGATTGCTGTCCCACATCTGAAGTTCTTGGAATAAAAAAGCTTGTTCTCCAAGATCCTGAGATGAATGATATCCGTGTCTCCTAAATGTTAGCAATGTTACTAATGTTGCTTTGTCTCCACATGTATTAGCAGGACTGCCTTAGAGATGCCTTTTCTGTGTGGAAAAATACAATTCAAACATCCCTTCCTCTATTTTTGATGCATGTTTTGTCCAAATTTCTTTTGTGAGGAGATTGAAACAAGAATCAAAAGCAGGAACTATTATAAAGGGGAATTTCAACATCTGAAATACTGTTTCATTTTTTTATTCAAAGATACTTTTTCATCCACAATCACAGTGTTTAGTTAGGGATTTTCATTGAAACTGAGTTTTCAATGAAAACTCCAGAATTTTGCCGACAGTTGAATTGTGTTAGTTGCAGACGCCAAGTTCCTTCAACAGAAGTCTTGCCCAGTTCTAATCAGGAATGCTGGAAAAAACTGTCTGATCCTGCAGAAGTCCCCTTCAATCAATGAAAAGACATAATCAGCTCTGGACTTACTTCCCTTTGTGTAACCCTGACCACATTGCTGCTGCTCTCCCAAATCATCCTGCTGACAACAAACCCAAAATTGCCAGTGCTTTAGAACGTGTTTGTACCAGCAACATCTGCAGGCTTGGGGTTCATTTCCAGAGAAACATCTCAGGCCAACTGAGAAACGTTTCACTAATCCTAAATCTAGTTCTCCTTTGCAGGAGAGAGCTGTAGCATGGTAGGACTCATTTCTAACCTGTTTGCCTGCTGAAATGCTGCTCTCCACCCTACTGGAACCAGCTGACCCCATGGGGGAAACACATGTGATGGACGCTGATCCTCTCCCTTGTTCTCAGCCCTGGCCTCAGTGGGGTTGTCCATGTAAACAATAACAAGTTTCCATGGGATGTTAATTTTAGGATTCCTGGCTAATTGCCAGGTAGACACTTGATTGACTTTACCATGTAAAGTACAGCTCACTTCAGCCACTAGCACTGCCAACTACTCTTGCTAACCCAAAGCATTAAGAAGCCATGAGTCAAGCTTCTCAAAGCACACCACTGGTTAAAAATGATGAGATTTTGTAAATGACACCTTCTGGGGGTATATTTGACTGGGGGTTGTTCAGGTTCATGTTTCTATACTTCATTATCTGCAGCTGGGGGAATTAGAGTTTTATTATTCTGGTTTTTTTTTTCTAATAGCAGCTCTGATCATTGCCCCTGATATGGTCACACGCACCAGTATCCAAGGGTCTTCATAGAAGGTCTTAAATATAAAATTGGCAAAGAGCTTTCTGCCTTTTGGCATATCAAATTTAACTCCCAAACGTGAGCATAACTTCCTGAAAATTTTAAAGACAAGCATTTGGGGTAATTTGGAAGATACTTGATGCAGACGTTTCCAGGTTTTGGGACTGACAATTCATTATCATTCTAATTTGGTTCACATGGTATGAGATTACATTTCCAAAAGGATGTCTGGTTAGTCCTGCTGTCATGTAATATTCCAAACTCATCAAATTCGGGTTTTGGTGAGCACTGTGTGAGAAACAGCATGTGGTGACATCTGTAGGAGAGAACATCCTGTGATATAATAGGCACTATCTTGTCCCTTCTTAAAGGGATTCCTTGCTTTCCTCACAGGGTCTTTTTCCCAGCTTTTATCCACTCAGTTATTCAGGAAGGTGTTCTGCTTGAAAGGCAGTTTTTATAGTAGGGAGGTACTAATGCAGAGCGGAATGAAAGGCCACGTCATTATTTTCTCTCTTTGTTGCCAGTTATTTAAATAAAAGGGATTTCCTTTTCAGAAATTATCATTGTTTGATAGTTATGAGAAGCTGAATAGTGCTGGGATGAGTCTCCTCTTCAGTCCCTGCTGTCCCCATTGTGCACCTCTGCACACACAAACCAAATGAAGCTGCAGGGTCTCTTTCCAGTTTGAAGAAGGCAAAGGAGAAAGTATTTTATTCCTGCTGTCTGTGACTTCTTGGTAAAATGCCAGTTTTTGAAGAGTCCCAGACTCGCTCTGGGAACTCTTCTGGTATCCAAAGATGTAGAGGTGGTTTCTCTTGTATTCCAGGACTCTCCAGGTGTGTGCAAAGTATGAAACAGGCACTGATGCTAGCGAGATATTCCTGCCAGCTCCAGTCCTTTCATCTGCAGCTGGTAAGGAACTTCCTTTGAAAAGTTTTTTTACTAGAAGAAAGTAATTCTCTCCCAAGGATCAGTGCCACCACAGGGAAAGGAAATGGTTCATAACATGGGACATCTCACATCTCCATCTCTTTCATCCCCTACCAGAAGCTCCACTTCAGCACCCAAAGTATTCTTGAATGCAGCGTGTACTGTCTTGTACAAGGCTTCCCTAGATACTGTAACATGCAAGAGAAGCTTCAAGGTCTGTAGAGTGAAGTTAATATTATGGTTAGGGGTGGATTTCATACCCCAAACCCTCTGTGCTTGCGTGTAAGAGTCCCTGACATTTTGGTATCAAAGCTTTCTAGAGGGAAATGCAGTAGGAACACTTTTCTCAAGTCAACCCCTGATAAAAACTCTGCAATTCTATCAACATTAATTGCACATCTAAAGACAAAACATCAGATTTTTTCTTTGGTCTTTCTTATTTGGGTTTTACTTTTTCCTTATGTAAAAAAAAAAATTATCAGCAGGGCATTACTGCATTTAAAAACATAGGAAATGCTTTTGTTTCTTTAAACCTTTCGTTTAGAAAATATTTCTCTCTTTCCTTCTAGTTGTGATTAGAGTCTCATCTGCACTTCTCAGGTGTTGCTCAGATCTAATCTGAGCAGGCACAAGGAGATGCTTGAAGCTGTCACAATGGCAGATGTATCTGAAAAGCATTCCCTGAACAAACTCCGTGCAAATTGGCGGTGGGGGAAGGGAAAGTAAAACTTAATTTTAAGCTGTTTGGGAGAGGCACTGTCATTATGTGCTGTATGCATTAAATGCAAACACAGAACAGGTTCAGGTCTGTGGCTGGTGCTCTTAGGTGTGACAGCAGTACAAATGAAATAATAAGATCAGGTAATCTCAGCTGGTCATTAACCCTGCAGTAAATGCCTGTTTCATTTGCCAGGTAGGAGCACTCAGGGACCTCAGCTAAAATTGGCACCTTATTGTGCTAAGCACACACAGACACCTAATTAAAGGCAGTCCCTTTCAATGAAGCGTTTTTTTGGTGTAGGTGGGCAAGACGGATAAAGGACGGGAGCATAATCATCCCTGTTCCACAGACAGGGAGCTGAGGAACTCTGCTCTCCCAGGGACTCTGCCGTGGGTTTCCTGTGCTATCCTGGAGAATTGCTGTGGTCAGCAGGGTCTTACAGCCCAGCCCTGTGCTTCAGCCACAAGACTGTCCTTCCTCTGCAGAAGGATGCACCAAGTTTCTTGTTGCTTAAATAGAAACCTCAATTTACATGTTCCTTGTTCCTCCTTTAAAAAAAGCTCCCTGACCATTTTGGTTTCTCTCATCCTCTCGGTGTGTTAGTCATCATTTAAAATACACACAATGATTAAAATGAGTCTGATCATGTTCAGGTACAATATTTCAGGGTGGCTACTTGGTATGACTTGCATGAGGACATGAAATGCCAGAAGGACCAGTGCAATCAACAGCAAACCTGTGTGCCAGAACGAGTGGGTGGGGTCATGTGCCGTATACAAGGGATTCATAAATGTTTACTATAATTTGCTGCCTGATTATATTTGACCTCTGTGGGTTGGCACATGTACTGATTTATTGCATCCATGCTATCTTCATTACTAAGGACACAGCTGAGAGCTTTTTGAAATTAAAAGTGACTTATTTTCCTCAATTACTTAAGTGCAGAGGCTCAGGCACATAGGCAGTTGTATTTTTCTATCAAGAGAATATATGATTTGTACAGCCAGTTACACTTGTTTGTGGTTCCCTGGACTCTGGGTATGTGCAGAGGCAGGCACTCAGAGCTGGCTCATAGGGATATGTTTACCAAGACTTAGCAAACTTTTCCTTCTCCCACTGCTGGTCCTGCTTACAAAATATTGCTCTTCCGAGTCTCAGCTGGAGCTGGAAGGCAAAATGAGGAAAGTCTCTCAAAGGTTGCTCCCAGTGTTTTTCTAGCCCAGCTGGATGCAGGTATTATTGGAGACCTCATGAGAAGGATTATTCCAACAAAATTTTCACCCTGGCTTCATGGACTAAGGGATACAAACAACTTTTAAGTAAGTATCCAAACTTACACTTGCTTAGCCAAAGTGAGACACTGAAGCTTTTGAGGCAGCCCTGCTAACACACTCATTGTTGAACCATTTTGAATGTGTGACATCAAGCAGTTACATAGCAGGTCAGCAGGAATTCACTGGATTTAAGTTTTTCATAGTTCTCGTGCTGAAAATGCCTTTGAACAACCAGGTCAGACATTAGGAAAGCTGTTTTTCTGTCAGCTATAGCCCTGTCTTGACTTTTGTAAATTTGGGCAAAGATAGCAAAGAAGCTATTTGCGATTTTAAGTTCTCTGTCTGGAACTTGAGACTTCCTCAAAGGCTCCACCTTTCAGTGGCCCTCTTGGTGTAGCCTCTAAAACTGAAGAAACCAAATTGCTCTTACCTTTCTCTCAGTTACTGCTGCATTTCTATGTGCAGAAAAGGTACATAACCATATCTATGGATCTGAATTTGCAGATGCTCTTCCTGTGCTAGAGTACAGTTGCAGACTTAGGGACTTACAAGCTTTATTCTTATTTCACATTAGTTGTGCTCATACATAACTCAGCTGCTGCTTGTGGCATTTGTCTTCAGGTAGAAGTGCAGTGCACTGATTTTCAGCATCTGATTCCAGGATCCCAAGAATCCTCTTCAGGATCCAAAACAAGTAAAATACTCACATCTCTTCGGAAAGTGGAAACAAGTTGCAAACTCTGAACTGCTACAAGAAAGGTGGTAATTCAATTTCTTTAAATCTCCATGATAGTTCCTCTCATGCTCATTCCCAGATTTAAAATACATGTTGCAAACAGCAACTTCATACAGAAGTATGATTCTCCCTTTAACAGATCACTTGTTTAGAAAACACCTAAAATAAATCCAGGCTATTTCAGGCCTAAGTCTGCCTTTTTTTTCAGAGTTTAAGGGGAAAGGGGTAGACTGAATTATCACGGTGTGTGTGAGCTGTTATCCAACCCATGGCTGCTGTAGGACAAACCAGGCAGGCTGCAGGCAGGCAGGAGCCCTCAGTCCAGCCTTCCAGCCCCCCTTGCTGCTCAGACCACTTGTGCTACTCCTGACAGTGCAGCACAGAGAGGGGAACGGTCCCCTGCTCACCCTCTGTGCCCCTACAGTGCAACTGGAGGTGTGATTGCAGCACAGATAACCAAATAACCACCAGCTTTAATCTTCCCAGGGTTTGAGGCAGGCTGGACGAGCCCGCCCAGGATGCCACGTGCATATTCAACAGCTGGTGCCAGAACGTGGTGTTCTTCACTGCTTAAGGTATCCAAAGGAGCAGGATTGAAGCTGGTCAGTGTGTTGCTGACATGTCTTTGGCTGCAAGGCAGCTGCAAATTAAGGTGTTGGAAGTTCTCTGTCCAGAATTACTATGGAGATGCTCCCAGTTCTGTCCAAACCTCAGGTCCCATTGCTCTCACTGCTGTGAGTCCTGAAGTACTTGCTGTTGGAATGTGCAGGACATCTTTCTGTACAGGCACAGTTGGATCTGACAGGGGCATGACTTCGTAATGGTCACGCCAGAAGTCCAAAATTATCTGGAAACAGACCAAATTGCCAATCCAGATCCATAATAACAACAAGAAGTCATTTTCCCTAGGTCAGGATCTGTTTATACATCTGTGTAACAAAAGGATATTAAATCCATAGGATCTGATCACAGAGGAGAGAAAAGCAGGGGAAAGGCAAAAAAGCATTGGAAACTTGAGACAACAAAGGAGAGAAAACTGAAGCTTTTAAGATGTAAATATGGATGACACATACTCAGGTACACCTGGTGCAGGGAGCTGTGTCTGGGATTGTACAGTACCAGAGGAAGAAGGGAAGCCTAAGGAGCACAAAGCTTTCAAACAAGCCCCTGCAACAAGTCAGAACTAACCCTTGGAGTGAGATTGGAGAGAAATCAGCCTTGTAGATACCTAGAGAGTCAGTCAGTGAAAAGTTGTGTAATTAAACCCTGAGTCCAATGGCAGCAGAGTCCTGCATGAAATCATGACTCCACTGAAATCAGTGGCAAGAATCCCAGTGATGTCAGTGCAGCAGCTCCTGGCATTTCCCCGTAGCAATCTCTGCTGCTTCGGCTCACGAGCTCCAGGACTGTATGTGGTACCACGTGTGCACAAAGAGCAAAGGGCAGTAATAGGTAGGTGTGCACCAAATGCACTTTTCAGAAATGTGGCTCTTTGATTACGTGTGTTTCTTTGAAAAGTTTTTTCTGGGAAGAGCTACTACTGCATCAAAATATGTGAAATTTTGGAGAATAGTAGCTTTTCAGCTGAAGTAGGTGCCCATCCTGGAAAATGTCATTCATCCCAAGGACCCGATGACCAAAGACACCATCTTGAGTCTCAGTATTAAGGGATTGGCTGGAATACTGCAGTGATGTTTTACCTCCATGTCAGATTTCACAGCACAAACCCTCGTTCTGTTTTGTGAGCAAGGCAGAAGCCGAACTCGGAGGCCTGCTTGGACAAAACTCTGTTTGTCCAGCCGCTGTGTAGGAAATATCAGCTTCTTCCCAGGATAAGCCAGCATCTTGCTGCCTCTCAGAAGGTGTATTGTCACCTCTCCAAGGGTAACAACACCTCGGGCTGAGTCCCTGGGTGCAGGAATTGGACCGGGACCGACTGTGGCAGTCAGTAGAGGGGGGCAGAGAGCTGCACATGGAGCGGAGCCGGCGCTGGGCTGCGGCGCTTTGGGAGCAAATGCGTGAGAAGTGGCGCTTTGTGCCGTGCTTTTACAGTGCACTGGAGTGTTGGTCAGTGAGCAGAGACTCTGCGTGCTTGGATGGATGGAGAATAATAGTTCAACAAAGGAGCATTGTTGGATAAATCTAACTTAAAGGCTGGTTTTGCAAACCAAATTCAAAGCCATGACAGGCAAGACTTCATTTTATCTGCTGCTAAGAGGAAGATGCTTAAGGGCCTGTCTCCAACGGGAAAATACGTGCTCATTTAATTGCACCTTTTCTGGGGAAGGGAGATTTCATTATTATTACTATTTATTATTATTATTATTGTTAGACATGCTAGAAAGAGCTGTGTGCTGTAATATCCTTCATTGCAACCACATTGATTAGCACTAACTGAGAATGTAGTATAATAGCAACACAAGGCACAGAGGACTCGTTCGGCCTGTCCTGGTTGTTCCTTAATTATGCATGTATAAAACAAGAGGTACAGCACCTGTGGAGATTCCCAGCACCTCCTGCTATGCTGAGGCAGGGGCTGCGCTGCATGAGAGCCGTAACCAAATCCTGCAAATGTGTTTACATTTTGAACTTACCAAATCTTCCCAAGTGGAATGCAGGGTCCGGTTTCAGCCAAGGAACTGTTAGCAGTGAGTGAGAGTTAATGGATCAATCTGCTGTCTCTTGTCAGTGCTTTTACTGTTGACTCCTGGAATGTGTTTGATGAAAAGAAAGCAACTTCTTGAGACAGAAGATACAGATGTAACATGTTAAGGTTGGGACCTACACGAACAATAAAGCAATGTTATCAGTGCTTCGCTTCCCCAGTGCTGCTTGCCAAAACTGACAATAGAATAGCAGCAAAGCATTTCTTTTTTTAACCACCATAACTGTGTGTTAACCATTTGCTCTGATTCTCTTTGCAGACACAGTCAGACGTTGTGCTGGTGTTATAAGTGAAAGGTGCCGGATATTTTATCTAGGACCATTTTGCACAGTCTCTGTTGCCTTCCTGTGGCCAGTGGAAGCTGACTTAAAATGGAATTTGTAGGATCATTGAGCTGAACCAAACCTGTTGGTTTTCTGTGCTTTTCATGCTGCCCCACCAGCAGAATGCCCATGCGCCATGTGAACCTTATGGGATGATCCCTGTATCCCAGTGAGGCAGGCTGTGACCTAAATTGCAGTGTGATTTTGGGGCATGTGGGTTGCACCCACCCAGCAGAATGGAGTGTTATGTGGAGGGACCCAGGCTAGCTCCTGGGAATGCTGTGGTGAGGGCTATCCAAAATCAGATTATATTCCACTCTCCAACACCAGGATATTGCTCTTCTCCCAGAGCCAGGGCGTTAGGAGTCAGCTCTGATGTGCCTGCTCGGCACTATGGATACCCTTGTGCTGTGTAGACATAACCACAGAGGCTAAAGCCCAGATCCATGGAGGTATTCAGGCTTTTAACTCTCACTGAAATGAGCAGGAGTTAAAAGCCTAAATACCTTTGGGGATTTGGGCCTAAGTGGCTTACAGAAAGCCTTACAGTGGCACAGCAGAGGCTCAGAGATTTTGACTCAGAGGCCAGTGCCTCTGATATGAAATCATTCTTCCTCTCTACATCTGGTAGCAGTTTGCATTCACATTTCCCAGCTCAGGCCATCAAAAATATGCCCATGCTTAGGACAGGAGGTGAAGAATAATTTAGGTAATTGAAACTACAGCAGGAATGCGGTTCTGTCAGAGGGCTGTTGCCTGACCTGGAATTTAACCAGACAAGTAGGGATTGGGGAAACTGTGCGCCAGCTCCCGCCTTTCAGGTGCATGGAAGGCAGTCAGTTCCTCTGGAAGAAGGGGTATAAATAATTGAGCTTATGTGTCTCTTGAAAAGGAAGCCATATTGCTGGGAATGAAAGCAGGAGATGTGCCAAACACTTGCCTTGTTATCCACATGACTGTTTATCAGTTATAACTAGAGCTGAGCCAGTAATTCTTAATGGGTAATTCATATGATGAATATCTCCCCCTTACACTATGTGTGAATGGTGTATGAACCAGCCATTACTTTCAAATATTTATTTACTAGTCACAATTATTTGTTTAATACTGTGAATAATTCATGGTTTGTGTAATGTTTTCAGGCAGTTCTCTGAAAGTAGCCAATACCCAGGCTATTTTCATAGGGCAGGGAAGTAAATGTTGCCTTTTTCTGATTACGCCAGTGTTAACTGAGGATAACTTGAAGTCAAAAGGCTGGATCCCTCACTGATGTAATTTGGCATAGATCCATTTTTTTTTTCCATTGATTTCAAATGACCAGTGTTAATTCACACCAACTTACTTGAAGGCCCTGAAAAGAAGAATTGTATGAAGGAAGAATGACTCCCACACCATATTGTCCCAGGACTGGCTAAATGTACTGCATTTCACAGTCACATCTTTTCATTAGTGTTCTCATATGTATAAATTCAAAATTCACATTTAAAAATATCATTTTATATTAATATCTCTGTTGTCTATTATTGAGTAGCTTTGCAGTGAATTATGCTTGTGTGATTGCACACACAAAGTGACGCTTTTTGCAGAAGTTGTCCAAGTTCAGTTTTTATTTGCAGGGCAGGGGGAAAATTGTTTTGAGGACAAATCTGTGGCTTGTGTTGAGGTTAACCTGAAAAAGTTCCTTGTTCAGTGTGCAGGACTTTTCAGTTCCAGTATTACTTTTACCATTACAAAATCTTCCCTTATATAAGTCTCACTGACGTCAGTGGAGCTTTGCCACTTGTATTTGCCTTATCAGATTTCCAATCCTTAAAGCTATTTTAGAAGACGCTTTTAACCACCTTCTCTGTGGTACTCAGCTAATGATGGGAAAAGTAGAGCAAGGGGTTATGTTGGATTGTGTCTCTCTGATTCTCGCACCAGTTGCCCGTGGTCTCCAAGGAGTGTATGCCAGAAGGATATGGAATACTTCATGCCTTGTCTGTCTCCTGTATCTGTCCCTTTCTGTTCCAGTTCCCTTCATTAAAAAAACAAATTATATGTAGTGACACCACAAGAGAACCAGGTAGGAATTAAAGGCTTGGTCCCTAAAAGCAGATTTCTAGGTAGTTTCTGTTTCCAGATTTCCAGAGCAGCACACCAGGCTTGCACTCAACATTGCTGCAAATTTCCCAGCTAAATCTCTAAACAGCTATGTTTTCCTTTGGCATTTCTTGTCTAGCTGTACAGCAAAAATTGTAAATGCTGCCACTCAGATTGTCACCATGATGTGGCCATGGTCTTGGCTGCAGGATCCTTGTGTTCACAGCAAAGGGATTGTTAACAGCACTTCACAGGGAGAAGTCCTGTTCTTTTCTTTCTTCTCTTTCATTCTTGCTCTTCCGTATTTCCTCTCCACTGATGCTATGGCTCCTAGAAATACAAAAGCATAAAGAAAAAAAAACCACATTTCAGAAATATCTGTTGCTTTTCTTGCTGGAGTAGCACAACTAATTTGAGTGTTTAAGAATCTACTCAGACTAAATGTCCAGGTGCACGTCATTGCTCACTACACGTAATTTACTAATGAGTGGATCCAGACAAACAAACTGAGGATCCAGCATGCCCTCTGGCTGCCTATAAAAACGAGGAAAGATAATGAAGTGGTGTGAATCAGGGCCTTTCTGTAGCAGCGAGGCATGAAAAAACTGGAACACAACAGCTTTTGCTGTTAGGTACCAAACACTGTCTCAACAGTTCTGTACCCAGCCACAGGGGCAAATCCATTTCACAAACCTTGAAAAATTTGCACACTTGGCTATTTAATATCTTTCATGTCCCAGGTTTCACGTTTCTGGATGTCTCCATTGTGAAATTTGTCTGTGTTTGGGTTTTGACCATGCAAAGGTAAGAGTGATTCTCAGAAAAGCACAGCTCCTGACCTTTCTTTAATTACAAGCAAATGCAGGGGTTGATGGATATTGCCGTACTGTTGGTCTCCTCTGTTGAGTGAACATTAGTGAATGGCCTTCTGAAAAACAGTGGTTCTTTGTACCACAGCCTGCAGCTCACCAGGAGTACACCTGACTACACCAAGCCCTTTTTAAGCAGAGCCCTGCACAGTGTCAAAGGAAAATGTTTTATTGTAAGTGTAGGGAGGAGCAGATGCACAGAAGAAAGGTCAGAGAAGAAGAGAACCAATTGACCTGCTAAAACAGAGCATCTTTGGGGATTCTTAGCAGAAAACCTCTTTGTCTTCCAACCACTGTGATGGTGCTACCTTTAGTCAGAAAGGACTGCTGTGACCTGAAAAATGTGGTACTTTTTTGTATCAAGTCCTTCCAACCAGCTCAAAGGCAGTAGTTCTTCAGCCATGTACTGTCATTGCAGCCATGTCCTGGGCTGCGATTCAGGACTCAGCCCTGCAAACACTTGGTTTCCCATCTGTATTTGTTCTTGTCTGACTCCCTCTTCTGAAGCACAGTCCTCAGGGCCGCAGGATTGTCAGATTGTCCCTGCTGGCAGAGGCAGTGCCAGAGGCGGAGAGCACACCCAGGCCGCACAGGGGAGCTGGCTGCCCACGTGCTGGTGCAGCCACACCGTGTGCCACTGGCTGGGCACGCTGCGTCCACCCCTGTAGAGCTGCAGCAGGGTCCTGTTACAGCAGGACAGACACTTGTCCATGCCCCATATGGAGATGCTTCTAAGGGGGATGTAGGCATTAGCCTTTCATTTGAGATAACAGTGTGCTTCTGAAGTGTCTCCCAGTGATCCCCACTGAACTACGTGTTTATGTCACAGAGCACTCATGGAGGACATCAACAGGATTCCTTTGGGATAGCTTCAGGGCTGTCATGGGTTGGCTCGTGCTGATTGCTGCTGCCATTAGGCTGCAGCTCTCTGAAGGAAAGCAAGGAATGGAAATGTCCTGTGTGGATGTCAGCACCAACCATTTCTCTCTGTGTATCCATGTTCCTCTTGTTTTGCACTGTTTGCTGTTACAGATGAGGTCAGAGATGCTGCAAGTCCCACCCAAGCACACTGACCTTTCTTCCCCTCCCCTGGGCCGTGCTGTTTGTTTCCAACATGTACGTAAGACTTTGGGAAATCGGCTTTCCTTTGGTGAGACTCTCCATGTGCTTACAGCGCTTTCTCTACACACACACCTCGGTGAATGGGGACAGGCAGGTCGGATAAGGCAGCACAAACCCCAGGCCTCATGTACGGCTGCAAAGCTACAGCGTGTGTAAGGGGCAAAGGGTGAATTTACTTCTCTCCCCTTGTGTAGTATCTGATCACATCTCATGATAGTCCCCTTCCCCTTACTTGCACTCATATAATTACCAGCCCTTGCTCTTTTGTGCTGCCTCTGGAGGCTGGCACTGTTGAAGCATGTAGTGCTTCACTGTGGACCCTCTGGGGGAAAGATAGGAAGAAACACTGAAATTAAATGTAGGTGGGGTAGCAATGATAATTATGTTGGATCATAACTTCCACTGATCTAATTAATGCCACCTAAGTTGTGGCTTGTGCAACTGCCTTGATTTATTGGTGATATCCACAGTTGGCAGAGTGGTGTTTTTGCAGAGGGCCCGTGGCTCTGATACACGCTGTGATAGAAGCTGGATTTCATGAACATCGTGTGGTACAGTTACAGTTGGAAAGGTGCCTGTTCGTGATGCTCTTTAGAGGCACTGGAAATTTGGGATCCAGATAGGGTAAATCAAGTAGGCTGTCCAGCCCCATTAATTTGTTTCCAGCCCAAATCCCTTCACACTGCTCTTAAAAAAGCGTTTTCCTATTGAATGTGGCAGAACAAGCTCTGGGTGTTTCCAGCATTAAGTGACAGTAAAAGATGACGCTCACCTAAGTTCCAGTTTATGTATTTGTTTTATAACTCAGGATATGTCTGGATTTTACAGCTGAGTATGTCAGGAATTTAGTTACAAGTTGAAACTGCTTTATAATGCGTGGCTATAAAGATCAAAGGTTGCAAAACCAACCTTGGAGAGCCAGGTCCTGCTCTTCCAAGGCTCATCAATCATGACTTAGCTCTGGCCCATCTCACATGATGTTTCACTGTCTACTGTCATTTGGACAAATGTTTATCCATAGCGTTAGAGCAGAGACTCCAACAACTCTAAGGCTAAGTATTGCCATCAGTTCCTGACAGCATTTTCCTGCTTTTTATTTACCTGGTATCTCTTTTTCCTCCTCTGATTTTTTTCTTTATCTCAAAGTTGATAATTTTAGGTATGTGCTTCTGCTAGTGGCACACTGGGAATTCTCAGTTCTTCCAGCTGGAAAAAAATCAAGATCAATATAAGATCAAGATAAAGATCTTTCCTGGTTCCCTCTGGCTATTTGCTGAAGACCATTACATTTGTACTTACTGAAGTTCTGCAATGTTCTGCCAGCCCACAAAACCAAAATAAGGCAGGAGAAACCAAAATAAAGGTTTTATCAGTGAGTCTGACCATAGGCTCCTATCAGACAGGTCACTGAGGGAAGAGTTGGGGTGGACCAGGCTCTTTTTGCACCACTGCTGTCAGTCTGTGCTGGGGCACTGGACAAGTCACATTAGTTTTGGTTTCCCATCTTTGCTTTTCTTTCAGTTGTGAGCTCCTCGAGTAAGGGCCAATCTTTTGTATATTGGAGCACCCACAGTCTTAGGAGACTTCTTGATGACACCGTAGTAGAAAAAATTATCATCCCCATTTTGCCTGGGAAATGCTTATTATAAGTTTTTCTATGAAAGACTCCTTGGTGGGAGATATAGGAACAAATGGTAGGCACTGGGATTGCTGGCAATTCTAGGTTTTAGATCTTCTTAAGTTAATTTATCCCCAAGATATGAATTCTATCAAAAACTTTAAAAAAATTGCTTTTGTCTCAAATAAAATTTATTGTGCTATCTGAACCAAAGTATTTAATTTATTATTTTTAAAACTCTTTAGCAGCCTCTTAGATGAAAAAATTCAGAATTTCTTCAGTGATAATGAAATATTTAAATAAAAATGAGCATCTGTATATTAGATCTAACATTAAAACATAACAGCTGTTAACTTTGGGTTTTAGTTTTGCCTACTTAGGTGATAGACTTTGAGAAAGTCAGTGGGGTAAAATGTGTTTTAGTATTTTTGAGACCTAAAAGTTTTCCCTACTTCTGTTCCTGAATGAACTTTTTTGTGGAACCCTATGGAGTTGATTGAGTTTATAGTCAGTTGTCATTTAAGTTACAGGGTTAGAAATGAGAATCAATCTGAGTGTCTGTTCAAATAACTCATTTGTTTCCTTTCTGAAGTGGCTGTTTCTGCAGACCCAGCCCAATTTTCTCACCCCATACTGCCCATTGCTCCCAAGAATTGCTGGGAAGAATAATGAGGAAAGTAATTTGCTTGTTATTGTGGCTGTCACTCTCATGGCCAGAGGGTCAGAGTCACATTTGACAGTGAAAAGCCAGATTTTGAGAAGTGATTGCTGAGTCTAGGTATTTTTTTTTTACTGTATTGTCTTTGGATATGTGAGAAAAGCTTAAAGGATTGAGCCTTAATTTCTGAAGGTGCCTGAGAAAACAGTCTCAGGCGGAACTGCTTCCTGTTTTACTTTGTGCCTTTGAGGGTGCAAGAAAGTTGCATCAAAAGGGAAAGCAGAAAAAAGAAAAACCAAAACAGGGAAGCACAGTTGCATTATCATTCTGAAGAAGCATTTTTATGCAAATGCACGTAACAGTTAAAATAAAGCTCATGTTATGTTGCCTTTGACTTTTGTAACTGCTGGGGTGTGACAGGATTCAAACTTTTCATGGCATGCCAAAAATATTTCTTACCATAAAGTTAGTTTGCCTAGCTAATGTAATTATGTCCATTACTCACAGGGATTCTGTCTTGTCCTGGACTTTGTCTTATTCCCATATTTACTGCTAGCAAGAGATGAAGCCGAAGTTGATACCAGCATTCTGGTGTTTCTTGCTGCTGCTGCTCACCCCTGGAGAGCCTGCAGAGGTTTCATGGGGAAGGAGGACAGGAATCTGTCTTGCTCAAGGGTTGGGAATGACAGGAGTTCCTGGCGTGGCGTAGAGCTTGAGGTAGAGGGAGGATTTGGGCTGGTGGCTGCTGCAGACCTGAGGCAGAGGCTGGGCAAATCCTGCTGGATGAATCCCCTTTGGGCCCACAAGCTGTATTCCCAGCTGGAAGAATCCCTGGGGATGAACTGAGCCAACACTGGCTGGGGCTGGGGGACTGCCTTGTGTAGGTTTGTGCAGGTCCTCAGGAATAAAGTCATGGCAGGGTCTGGAATTTGGCAGCAGTGGGACCCTCTGCTTGGATTTTCACCTAAGGCTGGCTGGGATTCGAGCTGGAATTTGGCTGCTTGGCTGATTTCGTTGAGGATTAGGTTGTGTAGCATTGGATGGGAATTTCGAAGACACTCAGTGAAACATCCTTTAACCTGCAAGAGGGCAAAGTTGTTCTGCCCATCGGTCCCCAACACTCCTGAGGGAGCCATTTTTCCATCCACCCGAGGCAGAGCCCAGATGTTTGGGTCACACATCCCCCCTGAGCACAGGACCACATGGGTGCACTGCTCCCTGCCCGCCTGGGCAGGGGTATGGGCAGCTGCAGAGACCCAGAGCCTCGAGTTGATTTGATCTGTACCTGCCTCTGTAACTACGCCTGGCTTCCTCCGACCCAAATTACCTAACTCAGCTGGAATTTCCTTCCTCATATTCCTGCCCTTACATCTCTGCACTCACCTGCTGTATTTAACTGGCTGTAGTGGGGGGGTGGGGAAACTGCGCTAGCGCCGAGCCCACCTCTGCCCTTCTCCCTGCCTGGCTTAGAGACACACTGCGTAAATGGAATTTTTCACATCAAAAGTTTCAATTACAGCAGGAAATGTCAGGCCGACAGAGTGCGACTGTTCCAAGTTTCCCATAAGGAATACTCCCACCCCTACTATTTACCCATATGGAAAAAACAACCTCCGATGGTATTTTTTTAAGTTCTCAGGTAAACGGAGCTGAATGGTATCATCACATACACGGCAAGCTTTCTGCAGGAGATGAAAAAGTGTAAATCATAGCACAGGGTCCAGAGCCTTTACAGTGCCTTTTTCATGGAAGAAAATCCCAGGATACGGCCTAAATGGGACGGGGGCTGTTCGAGAGACAGCTTAACCCCCAGCAAGTCAGCAGTCTCAGGGAAAGAGGAGCAGCATGGAAACGTTGATCTTGGAGCAGGAGATCCTACAGAAGGCAGCAAACATTGCCCTGGAGAAGGTGGGTTATGGGAGAGCCTTACTGGGGGCCCTCCAGGAGACACAAGGGGTCAGTGCAATGACCAGCAGAGCTGTGCACCTTCCAGACGAGCCTGGCTCTGCCTTCTTGCTGCTGTATCAGGTATAAGGTCTCCCATTCATCTTTTCTTCTCGAGGGTGAACAAGTCTAATTCCCTCAGCCTCTCCTTGGTCACCATGAGCTCCAGGTCCTGATTATCTTGGTTGCTTTCTCCTTAATTCATCCAGAAAATGTATCTCCAACATGTTTTGTGGGTCACTAGAATCAGCTTTTGTTGGAAGAAATGTAAGGCTTATATATAAGAAATCACTGCTCTTGGTCTTGCTCCATAGCACAGAAAATACCCTGCTGAGATGGGTGATACAGCCACCTCATTCCCTGCACTCCTGCAGGAACTCCATCCTTTGCCTCCAGCAGGAACAGATCATGCTTTTAATGACAGTTCAGCCCGTGGGATCATCTTGGACATGCTGGTTCCTGGAATCGCAACTGGGGCTTCCAAAAAAGCCTGGAGAGCTTCAGTGGTCAAATTAAATCAGTGAATGTAGGAAGGAATTTGGCACTTAAGTCACCTGGCTCTTCAGGATAATTCAGTGTATCCCAAAAGCAGTCAGAGTATTGTCCAGCAGAAAAGTTGTTGCTGTTGAGGGTTCAGAAGTGTTTAGGCTCTCCAGAAGGCTCAGCAAACTGCTTCCCAGTGGGAAGTGTCTGTCTTCATGTGCACTCAGTGCTCAGATTGGTACTCATCCATGGGAGGGAGATTTTGTGGGAGGTGAATTGGTAATGTCACATGAAACCCTGCTGTGTTTCTCTGCAGGACAGCATAAAGTCAGCACAGTACAATGTGTTCTGCAGACGTGCTTCTGGTTAGGGCAAGTGGCAAACAGGAATTCGATTTTATAAAAAATGGTGAAGTTTCCAATGTGCTTTTATTCCATACGAAGATGAAATGTTTCTTGAAATGAAAATGAAATGGATGGAGAACTTTTTAAAAAGAAGCTTTTAGTTCATTGGTAAAGGAATTCACCCGGGCAGAGGGAGGTGAGCATTGAACTTGCTGCCCTTGATCAAACAGAGCAGGAATTTTTCCCTACATCCTGTGAGTGAGCCTGGGTGGTAGTGTAGAGGGCTCTGTCCTCAGCAGGACTTAGGGATGTTTGGGATAGGTTGCAGCACTACTAGGGGAGATGAAAAGGGAACAGAGCTACGTGTCAGGAAGCAGATCCAGCCATGGGTTCATCCATGGGCACTGTCCTTGGCAACTCAGCTCAGCTCTGGCCCACATGACACTGGGAGGACCCTCTAATAAACTGAGGAGCAGGAAGAAGGACGTGAGATAGGGTGGGAGAAGGCATCCTCTGAAACCTTTATCTCCAAATACAAGTTTAATAGATGTCAAGAGTGCTTGTTTGTCTTTTCTTTTTTGAAGAAGCTTATTAGCTATGGGAAAAAAATGTAGTGCTGTTCCCCATGATGTAAATCTGTAGAGATTTAAATTGATGGGAGAAATTTGCAGCTTGTGTAAACAGGCATGGCCCTGTGGAGTCACAACAAATTATACCAGCTGAGGATATAGCCCATCATTTTTAATGGTATCATTCTTCCACATAAGAGAAGGCAAGGAAATGAGGGATGCAAGGGAGAAAATGAAGGAAAAAACACAGCACGGGATTTACAAAGTCTTGGCCATCACTTTTCTCAGCCTCTGCATGGAAAACATCTGCATGTTACAGACCACTTTGATGTCTGCCTTGCAAACTCTGGGCTCTCCTACCCTCTGAATGGCACATTCACAGGGCACTGCTCCCCTGATGGCAGCTGCCCTCGCTGGGAACAGGCGAGCTGAGTATTGCTGAGAGCAGCTGAACATACACCACCTGCTGATCCCAGCGAGCTCATTCTGCTGGTCTGTAAATATAAAATATGGAAAGGGTCACAATTACTGTTCCTTTGGAGATATTAAAGTTTAGAAGCTGCCTCTAATGACTGATGTATAGTAGTCGAGCATGATCTTTCCATGGAAAGTTGATGGCTACTACAAGATAAGCCTTGTGTGCGTAAAATAAATACCATCTTTCTCTTAGGAGCTAATGCAGGATATTTGGTCATGCATTAGAATTGTGCAGCTTTCTAATTTCAGTGTTCTGCTGGGTGAAACACTGAGCAGGGCTGCAGGAGACCAGCGGAGATGTTTGCAAAGGTCCCTGTTGGGCTTTATGCCTCCCTGCAGGAACCTGGCTGACCAGTTCTGTGCCAAGCCTTTGTGCTGCAGCAGCACCTCCTGTGCACATGGGGGGCTTCATGCTCTTGTTGCTTTTGGAGGTGCAGGAACAGCAGCAGGTTCCCTGTCCTGGGCTCAGTTGTAAAGTGCAGCTCAGAACAAGGCAAAATAGGAGGGCAGGAAGTAAAGGATGCACACAAGGCCAATCATGTGTGCAAAACAACTGTGCTTCTCCTTTGCTGCAGCCGCGCAGCATCTGAGCACTCACCTGGGATGGAATTCCTCGGGATGCAGGTGGACAGGGACAGCTGATGAGACACTAAATGGCCTCTGCAGCTGCCTGAGAGTGATACTGATCTCATCCTAAGGGAGGCATCTGCTGTGGGCCAGGTGGTTTTCTTCCCAGAAGTGCCTACTCACTCCATTAACTCTGGTGGGAGGTGAGTGTGGCTGAGCAGGTGTAGATACCAGCATTGTTGGGATTTGGGTTAGAAAAATACCCCATCCTTTGCTGCAAGGCAAGTGGTGGTCAGGCTGGCTCCTAGGGAACAACAGCAGGTCAGTGAGTGAAGGGTCAGTCAGACAAACCTGCCTCCAGCCCAGCAAGAAACAGAATGGTGCCTTTGGAAAACTGGCCCTGAAATAGTCAGTTGTCTTTCACCAGCTGCCAAGCCAGGCAAGGTGTGACTTTGTTTCTAGGTTGTCTTTGGAGACAGTTGTGTTGGAAAAAGCAAAGACAGCATTTTGTGTGGCAGGAAGTGGTCAGCACCCGACAATTTGTGAAAAGTCCTGTTTGCTGACCCTGGCCAAACCCAGTCTCTCCAGTGGAGGCAAACTGAGCGATAACATCAGTGATGATGTGCATTAGGTGCCAATAAAGCAACAGAGCACTTTGGATGGACTTGCCCTTGAAAAAAATATTCCCTTTTGATCTGATCTGCAGGTCTTTTGCCCTCGATGTGTGGGTCTGTGCACCTCACTTCTTCCACACACTGACACCAGTGGAAACTACATGTTGGGACAGGAGCAATACATGTGGTACTGAGAAGCATCACAGAGATAAGGGCTCTGGACTAATTGTGGGGGAAAATTCCCCCTCCTGCTCCTACCCCACTGTTTAATTTTGTGTTACATAGCAGGAGAGGATGGTTCTGTGATTTATCCTCCTCTGAGATCACTGAGTTCTCTCTATGGTGATACTTGCCATACCAATATGAGTCATTTATGGAGTTCAGTTAGTAATTTATGAAACAAATTAGCATGATATTAAAGGCCTGATACAGTGATGTACTTCTGAAGTGATCTGATGAAGGACTTGCAATGCAAACTATTGTATCTGATAGGCTAATAATAAAGCAAACTGATTCATTCAAAAGAAAATATTCATTCTGAGGTTACCATCCTCTGCCAGGAATGTGGCACCAGAGCAGGACTAGCACTGCATGGTGCCAGTGATTAAAGGAGAAGGGGTTTTTTATGGGAATGGCAGTAGCTTGTAGGTTGCAATTAGGATTCTAGGAGTCAAGGTCACTATTTGTGTGTACCTGTGAAATTCTGCAGAAGTCTTAAGGCTGCACTTGAGCTGCAGTTGGGCCAGAGGATCCCTGAGCTTGTCACTGCAGCTGGACTGGCTTTAAATTCCAGATTTTGGGTGCAGGTGCTCTCATTACACAAAGGAATGCCCATGTTGTTCAGTGGATATACCCTCTGCTCTTGGTGAACACTCCCACTACGAGCCCTCTGCAGCCTGAGTTTGGAGAAGGACAGTGAATATGCAGGAGGGGAGGAGAGAGGAGAGGTGCAGTTGATGCCCCAGTACATGTGGCCAAAGCTTTCCTTCCTCCAGGTTGCCTGACTTAGACATAGTGGATACAGTCTGGTGTGCATTCCAGTCTGAGACAGACCTCCAGAAAGGTCCCGAGCTCGGCTCTTCCTCAGTGCAATCTTAAGACTTAGAGCCCAAGCAACAGCCAGGCTAGCAGCCAGAAATATGGACAAAAGGCAGGTAAGTCACAGAGCTGGGCACATTTGAACTGTTTTGGATCCCACTCGCTACACAGTGATGTGGAAATAGCCTTGGATTATATTTTCAAACTATTTAGCCCTGACCCACGTCTCAGTGAAGTCAATGTGATGTTGTCAGTGACTTAAATGGGCTCTGGAACAGGCCTGCAATGTTACCAGTGCCTTCAAATACTTCCTTCACCTGTAGGATGAAAGTCCTTCTCCCGAGTCAATGGGCCTCCTTACTTCTTCCTCCCCTCTCAGTTTCCATGGGCCCCTAGCATGGGAAACAGCCTTATTCATCTTTGTATTTCCATGTCTCTGAATCAGGCAGGTTCTGGGTATGTTCCACATAGAAGCCTGTTATCTTTTCAAGTGGCAAAAAAGAGGGGATTTTTCCATAGTCACATAGTTTTTCTACAGAAATGTATTCATGAGAGTTAAACTTGCCCAAACTATGTTAATGTATGTGGTTGGCTTCTGTGCCAATTTTCATTGTGAATAAGACGCAAAATAAAAGGGCTCTTGTGTCTCCCTTTCCTCCTCCTTGAGTCCCTCCCATAATTTTTGAGTTCATAAGCCCATTTTGTATGTGAATCAGATCAGGAGAGGAAAGGCAGGGGGATTACTTTTTCTTTTAAACTGTGCCTTTGCTTTAAGCTACTGATAGACACATGGAAGTTATGACTGAAACAAGGCGTTGGTACAATGGGGCTGGATCTTATAGTCAGTGTAAATTGGGATAACTCCATTTATCCTGAACAAAACTTCCTGATATATACCAAAGGAGGACACAGCCTTAACTCTTTAGCTCTGTTCATTACTGCCTTGTAATTCCAAGGCATTTTCAAACTGACAAGAGAAATGATGTCTCTCTTTAATACAGATGCTTGACTTGAGCTTGACAATCCTTCCAGAGTGTGCCCAGTGGGTTAGCACAGCACACACAACACATGAGCCGAGTTCAGGCAGCTCTGTAGCCAGATGGCTATGAAACATTCATAATACAAGCTGTAGCTATTATGAGCCATTTCTCTTTGGTGCATGTCCTGACAAGCTGCTGTTATTAAGTTTCAGTGTATTTCTGTTAATGTTACCTACCTATTTTCATTCCTGTGTGCTGTCACACGGAGCTGGTTGGCGTGGTCTTGGGAACTGGGCTTCAAGGCTCCTCCCTGTGAAAGTTGCCAGCTCATTTATTTGTTTCTTTCCAGTGGTTCAAGCTGGTGCGTTATTCAGAAACTTCTGAAAGAGCGGGGTTGGGTAAACCTCTGATTCAGTTCATTTGAAAGCACCCTTGAAGTCCTCCTCCACATCTTGCCCTCCCGTGGCTCTAAAATAGGCTTGACGAGGCTAATTTGGAGCCTGTTCCTGAGAAATCATCAGTGCTGCTGTTGGAAAGGTCCCTCAGCTTGAAAGTCCCTGTCCTCACCTGCAGAGCTGGGATACTTCTAGTTTGGCCCCTGGCTCTCTCTGGTTTCTTTTTCACACGGCAGTAGTCAAGTTGCATCCAGAAAAGTGTAATCTTGAGATTGGCTTCAGATTTTAGTACATAAAGCTGGGTGAATGTTGCCTTCTGGTTTTTGCATTAGAGGCACTCAGCTCTTATTCACAGAGGATAAAAACTGACTTTAAATCAGAGATGAGGTCCTTAGATATGAAAATTATGTTAGTGAAAAGTCACTGTGTGTAGTACTACTTGCTATGTAATTGTACGAGTTGGCCATTCTGGAGAAGTCAGGCAACATCTGGTATTTGAGGGAATTATTCACAATACAAGGAGAAACTTTTGTTTGTGTGCAGCTGAGTATGTAGCAGACAGATCTAAATTACAATTTGCAAATGTTTTGCTGCTGTGGAGTGTGCAAGACCCTGACAGGGTGGGTGAGGCAAAAATAAGATCTCTGGCAGATCTTGGCGGCTGTCATTTTGGCTGCTGCTTTCTGGAGAGCAAAAGAGAGAAGTGAATGCACAGCAGCTGGTTTGTAATGGGTAGCCTGAGAAATTTCCATCAAGGTTCTGATCTGCTTAGGTGGACCCGTGTTCTCCTTTCCCAGCCTCTGAAGGGAGACAAAATATCTGGCAGACAACAAATAAATTATTTCAGAAACTCTCTGCAAGTGCTTTTCACCATGGTACTTGTCTACCTAGCCCTGCAGACTTTCCTTCCCTTGGCTTTGGCTCTAATCTCCACTGTTCCCATGCTTTCCTGGGAGGGGGCCTTCCTTCCCATCTCACATGGTGATGCCGAGGTCAGCCAGGTGTTCATCTAAAGAAATCAGTGTCTCAGGCTCTGATGCAGACCCTGAGCTGCAGCCAGGGGAGTGGCCCAGGATACCTGCTCACCCATCCACCTCTGCGTGTTCAGGAGCTGTGGCAAGGCTTTGTTTGTGGTGCATTTCCCAGCTGCAAAGGGAGAAGGGTTTCCTTTGCAGTTGTATGTAAATTATTGTGGAAATGGAGAGTAATAATGCTCTCATTTTGAGAATTGTCATGAATGCTTGGTTTTGAGGCCAATCATTCAGCTCTTGTTATCTCTAGGAATCAAGATGTTTGTCTGTCTAAATGATTGCAGTGTGTCTCAGGTATTTGAAGGTGGTTCTTCCTATTTGTGGGAAAAATAAAAAAAAAAAATTAAGAAAGAATCAATCCTTGTTTCCCAAACTATCAAAAGCTTGTTAGCCTCTGGCAGATCTTTTTATCTGCAAGGAATAAAGCAGATATGTCCAGATCCTCAGCCAGTATAAATCAGTTTAATGCCCTTAGCCCATTGTTTTTTCTCATGCATTATCTCGCAAGTGGAATTTAAGCAATGTTTAAGCATCTTCTTGTTTTCATGTGTCCAGTGTAAGGCTTAACAGAACTACCACTAGCCCTGGCTTTTGGAGGGCTTGCACTCGATGCCACCCTGGTCTTCAGGGCCTACAGGTGGAGGGAAGAACGATGTGACTCATTTGCCAAGCAAGACAATATCTTTGGAGGGTAAGTGGAGAAATGTGAGCTCAAAAAGTGAAGGAGGTGGTGGAGCTGAGTTCAGGTGACCCCAGATACCAAATGTGTGCCTCTCAGTTATTGCAAGGCTGGGGCAGCTTTATCTGATGTTTAGGCAGAACTTCACCTAAGGTAGAGGGTGTCCTGGAGGGTTGCTCAAGGTTTAAGACTTCCCAGTTTCCCAGTTGAATTGACTGGTGCTCTGGCCAAATGGGAAATGTCTCAAAAAAATCTGTTTGCCACATGAAATCAGAATTTTTTTTCCTCCCAAAGAAAACCCTCAACTTCCACTTGCAGTTGGTTAGATTGGCTAGGGGACATAGAGTGGAAAATTATAATGTTCATAGAGACAGAGAGACCCTTCTGCCCAGAAGGAAATCTGCCTGAGTCAGCCCTGACCCCTCTGGCAGCTCCCAGCCCCACAGAATACCCCCACGTGTCCCCCTGCCTAAAAGCCAGGGCAAATCCTCATGGATCCACAAGCAGTTTCCTTGTGGATGGGGCTATCAAATCAAAGCATGTTGACCCTTCTGGCCAAGAAGGTCAAGTTGCTGCAGTTCTCCCCCACACTTTTTCCTTTTTTATTTTAAGGGCGTGGTATATTTTGTAAGTTTTGTGTTTATCAAGAAGTTGATTGTGTAAATAAAATTGTGGCCTTGTGTGCCAAATAGCTGGGTTATGATTTCCTGGAGGAGAGCCAAGGCGGTGTGTGGGAGCATGCCAGTGTTAATATGTTCACTTTGCTGAGGAATACGGCCTGTGTGGAGCATGGAGGGAGGACACTCTTCCAGCCTGGCGCTGCTTAACCCTTCCTTGGCCCCACCGTCTCCAAGCCTGCGCTGGGCTTCCCCCAGCAGTGCTGCACAAACACTGGGAGCATTCACCACGGCTGAGGCTCTCCTGGAATTGCCTGGAGCATGGCCAGGTCAACAGGGGACTTCGCAAGGCTCAGGATCCCACCCTGATTCCCCTCCCGTGGCGGGAGCCCGGTGCTTCCTCCTTCAGCAAAGACTCCGTCGCACAGACCTCAAAGGGGCCTCTGAGAGAGGCCAGGTCAGGCACGTGCCTGGGGATGCCAGGGCAGGGAGAAGGGCCTTGGGCTAAATGAGAATCAACTCCCTGACTGTAATGACTTTATTCCCTATTTACTACTAAGTGCTACCTAGGGTTTATCCTATTTCTATCCTGCAGAGGCAGCCAGGAATTTTCTCCAGTGGCTGTTCGGATAGCAGTGGAATCACTGAACAGTTTGGGAGTATTTTCAGCATGGGATGGTGCTTCATGCCACTGAAGGCAATGGGAAGATTGCTAGCAGGCTTTGGGAACACCACAGTTTTGCTTTGGTTCTTCTTTTGTTACTTTTCCCCTACAAATCATGCAGTCCCCATCTCAGAGCAGCTTGTATCTCCTTCATCTCATCCTTAGGTCATCACATTCTGGAAATATTTAAAACAAATGAATGCAGAAAATGTAACCTCTTCTTTTCCACCAAAAAGGAAATTGTGAGTCTGCTCCGTCTGCAGACAAAGCAGAAGGCCCAAGGATGCAGGAAAGGACTTCATTTTGCCAAGCAGCAGGGAGTGGAGTTAGTTGTGTTACAGTGGGGAGGGGGTGGGGAGCCTCTGTGCTCGGGGAATTCTTGCAACTCAGACAAAAATAGTGACTTCCATTATTTACCTACCTAAGCCGGAAACCTGCTTGCATTTCAGGCATTTATTGTAATTCCTCACATAGCTGGGGATGATAAGCCCTGCTAACTAGTCATTGCATGCTGTCTGAAAATGATAGTTAATGTACACTGGCTACCCAAACAACCTTCTTCTTTAACCCTTTCAAACTTGCTGGTTTGTGTTTTCTCAGATAATATTGGTGCTGATCAGCCTGACCTCAACCCTTTGTCTTCATAAAATTCTGTTTAATGGAACACTTTGATCGCAGTCTAATCTATATGAGAGACTTCTCAGAGCAGTTCACACGTCTAAGATACAGTGACAGTTATGTTTCAAATTTCAAAGGAATCAAAGGGAGCCATTTGGCCGACTTCCACTAAATGTCACCAATATTTGGATGCATAACTCCTTGAGTAGGCTGGATACTGTGGTTTGACCCTATTAATGATCCTGAGCTGTAGCCTGTCGCAGAAAATGAATTCTTTTCTTTGTGCACTCTTTGGTGGCATCTAGGCCCAAATGCCCAAGTGGAAGGTGTCTCCTCTCAGGGGAGCATATGGGAGAGGAAGCACCCACCCGAGGCTTAGAGCTTCAGCAAGGGGAGCTTACCTTTATCCATCTGTGCCTGTGCATGTATCCATGTGTTCCTGCAGCCATCCCACCTTGCTGCAGCTGTTGTGGCTGTCCTGTGTGCAAGAGTGTGCCTGGCTGTCCCCAGTGTCCCATCCCAGGCAGGCTGTCCTGGATGCAGCAAGCAGCGTGTGCTGCCTGGGTGCTGCACAGCACCAAGCCCTACGTCTGAGATCACTGCTCAAGTACCCAATGGAAACATCTCCTAATCTCAATTTGTGGGGGAAGAGAGAGAAGAGTTTGCAGCTGGGCTCCTGCCCAAAGGTGTTTGTGGTGGGATGGGGCATCACATGACTCCCAGCAGGCCATTGTTCCAGGGATTTGGCAGCCTCAGAGATACAAGGTGCATGTTGATGTTTGGCACTAATGTTATATAAAAGCTGCTTGCACAAGCCCAGCAGCCAATTTACAAGATGTGGGGAAAGACGCATCATTTTCCAAGGGTAGGATTTAGCCCTAACTGCAATATCTTCCCAGCCATGGAATAACAATACTTAGCAGGCATGTAGTTCTTAACATCATCAAAGTGATGTACAAGCAGCGACTAATTAATCCTCACAACACCCCTGTGAGGCAAGTATTACTATCCCGTTTCACAGGTGGGGATGATGTGACTTTGGAAGGTCAAGTGACTTGTCCAGAGCTAAACAGTCTGCAATGGAGCTCATTAGCTCCTGGCTGACAGCCACTGCTCAATGTACTCGCCCAGCCTATTATTGTATTTTATTATGCAAATCCCCAGGGAAATTAGAAGCCCAAAGCAACCCACAGATCTAAACATGGTACCTTAGATTTAAATGCTGGGTCCATTTTGTTTGAAATCAGTTCTGGAGACCTTACAGTAATTTCACTGGATTTCGGATGGCAATGTCAAAAACTGGAAGAGACTGTCATGCCTGGAATTCTCCAAGGATAACAGAGGTTGTGAAGATGTCTGTTCATGGCTGTCCAGCTTTACCACTGCAGAGGCCACCAAATAGTGCCAAGCTGGATAGGGTGTCACTGAGAGCAGTGAAATGACAAAGAAAGTCCAGCCTCAGTTCCTGCAGGTGTATGACAAGCAGTGAATAGAGACTGGTCTGCCTAGTCCCTGCGAGACTCCTTGGTCACACGGTTAAAGCTGGCAGAAGGGACAGTCCAGGCAAGCCAGCCAGCTGCTTTCAACTGGGGTCTAATTCAGACCTCAGGGTTTTTACAGTGCTGGCAAGCTTTGCTCAAAAGCTGGTGTTGTCCATGCAGACTGGCACTATTTGGATGATTCAAAACATAAGCCAAGCCCTGTTTGGCTTGCACAACTGCAGTTCTTCCGGAAATTGCCAGGGATTTTGCATGTGCAAGGACAGGAAAAGATATCCAGCATATAATATTGGATCAGGACCAGTTCTTGGCTCCACACTTCATGGACTGACCAGTGTAGTGCTGGATTTCATGAAGGTGTCATCATGCCACTGAAAGTTATTTACACCAAGTCACCCTCCAGGAACTGGGTCACAACTTTTTCTTTGATGAATCTTGGCAGGGATCTCAAGGTTTACTAGACGCTGAAGAGAGGGATGTCTATGTGCAACGCCAAAACCAACTGAGATGCAAAGGGAGCTGGGTCCTGTGCCACTGATCAGTGTGTGGCACGTCAGGCTCTGAGGGTGATGCGATGGGACTTCGCTGCTTTGCAGCTCCAGTGGTTGCTGCTGGTTGCCTTTTGCACTCTGAACAGGTGTAAATGACTCCCCAGAGGCAAGCCACGGCAGAATCAGGGCCAGATCTTCAGCTGGTGTCAATCAGTGCCTCGGCTTCAATGGGGCTGCATCAATTCGCCTTAGGAAAGGGTGTAATGTGGGAAACAGAGATAAAGGAACTCATGTTCTAGCACCCTATATCCTATATAATTGCTTCAATAAGAGCACAGCCCAGAACGGGTTTGCCAGATGCCGGGGTGGTGCAGAGTCCAACCCGTGTTTCGCGGGCAGGTCTGTACACCCAAAGGGAGGCCGGCTCTGGCCAGGCTGGGATCAGCTCCCGCTCGGTGGTACCGGGGCTGGGCAGGACGTGGCTGTAGGACCTGGGCACAGAGCCCATGCAGGAGGCCTTACCCCTGGTTGCTGGGCTGTGCTTGGCCATGCCTCCATGTCTCCTCTGACCCATGGGAGCTGGAGTGAAGCCAGCACAGGTCTGGGAGCTGGAGCAACAATCATACCTTTGTTTTGTGGGCAGATGAATAGAGAGATAACAGGGAGTTAATGGACGGCAGCCCCTTCCCCCCTCAGTCCTATCACTCACCTCCTCCCCAGCAAAATGAGGCCTCGGGGACAGAGAAAGAGCGCAAAGATTAAAACTAACCCATTGCTTTGGAACTCCTCAGCGAAAGGGGCTGATAAGAGAGGGCTGAGATCAGGAATCAGATTTCAGGGGTAACAAATGAATAACCAGAAAACGGAAGGATGCCGAAAGGGTTATCAGAAAAGAGTGAGATGGTGAGCACATCCCAACAGCTTCTCTTTCAAAAAAAAAAAGAGGAAAGGTGTTTCTCTTGTAGCAGCTACAGACACAAAGAGCTGTTCAGGCCACTCTGAGCCCACCAAGACCCTGGAAAGACGAAAGCCTGTCCCAGAGCTCCAGTGGAGCTTTGCAAGCTGTTAGTCAAGTACAGTTTCCATGCTGGCAGATTCCTGGGAGCTGTAAACCCTCTTGTTTTGTGCTCTGGCCGGGAAGCAATCAGCACTGGAAAGACTCGGGGAGGAGACAGGGCTCATGCAGCAGGCTCTGGCTCAGGCTGGGCAATGTGGTTTCAATTTAGGAGCTCTCCTCTCAAAGCCTCCATAAAGGCTGTCTGAATATAAAAGTCCATATTCTTGCAGTGCAGAAGTCTTGGGAAGGTTGTCTCCGCCTCTGGAGAGGAGTATGATTCAGAGAAATGGGCTTCACAGAAGCACTGCAAAGATAAAGTTCACAGCTCTGCAGATGTCACAAAGTTGTTGGAGTCACTGTGTGATCCAAATTGTGTATTTCCCCTGCCAAGACATGGACTGTCCATATATTCAGAAATACAGTAGGAGAGAGGCATCAGAGAGCTTTTCCTCTTCTCTTGTATGGTGAGGAATGGGATGTCACTTTCTGTCTTTCACCCCGGTGGAGATTGCAGAGGGATGTTTAACTTGGAGGAGGAGGGCAGAGAGCTATGTCTGTTCTAGCAAGTGCACAATTAACAGGCTTCTGCCCATCAGCTGGAAGGTCTGTCTGGAGCTCTGACAGAGACTAAAAACAGGCAAGGAGGATCCTGGTGCCTTTTCCCTCCTACCTGGAGTGGGGTGAGCTGGACTGGTTTAGATTCTGTGTTTAAAAGTAAAGGTAAGCCTGAGGAAAGGGAGGAGGAAAGGGCTGCCTTTGAGAATTTGTTCTGTCATTCCTAGCCAATGGGCCTGTGTACTCCCTCACTCGGGCATGTAGTAGTTAATCCAAGATACTCGATGATAATAATAGTTTGGGGGCTCTGAAAAGCCAGCAGGTGGGAGCCAGATAAACCAGTTGTGAAGGTAAATGTTGACAACTCCTCGGGTGACCCCAGCCATCTCCAGCAGGGCTGTGGCTTGGTTTGGAGTCCTGTCTCCAGCTGCTCTCGGGGCCAGAGAGCTCCCTTGAATTAGCACCAGACATCAGTATCAGTGTCAGTGTCAGCCTCAACGGGGGTCCTTTAGCACCCACCTGAGTGGTGGATAGGCTATGATTGCAGGCTTTTCCTTCTTTGGAATTTCTGGGTTTGGAGCCCACATCAGTCCCCTGGTTTTGCACCTTCAGTGTCTCTGGGCAGACCCCAAGGCAGGCTGGGGCCATCGCAATGTCAGGAGTTTTAAAAGTTGTAATTGGCATCGCAACACTTTGGGAAGAGTTGGAGTATCAGACAGTTTTCCTGGAACCTACTCTGAAGAACCATTTTTAGGCCTGGTTTACACGAAAAAATTGCCTTGATACATTTTTTTTTGTTAGGAAAAAGTTCTGGGGTTTGTTTTTACCACTGATTATACTGGGACAAGACCTCATGTGAATGCAGTCAAAGTGCTTCGTACCATACAACTTTTCTTTCCAAAAAGATCTGTAGTGCTTTCCCTGTTCTAATACACTCAGCAATGCTCTACCTTTATATGTAGATGAGATGTTAATGGCAGAGACTTCATTGTAGTGTGGTGAGGGTGAGCAGGGAGGTAATTATAGTCTTGCTTTTTATTGTCCTTATATAATGCTACTGTGGATATTTTCCACCCCAGCTGTGGCTCCCAGCCTGCCCAGTCTTACCTTCCATTGTGGTGTGGATTTTGGATCCCACAAATTCAGGGATATCACAGAATATCTGTTCATTTTCTGCAGAGGCAGACCTGTGCCTGCAGATTTTGTCTGCACGTGAGGGATACTCTTCAGTCTTCAGTCTTCACAATCAGTTTTCTAGAGCCAACACCCAAAACCTGGATTCTTAGAAGCATGAGATTTTCAAGGATACTTGAAATCTTCTATTTCTCCCCAAATCTTGTGAGCAGTGTTTGCACTGACAGTAAATCAGATCTGTATTACAGCATCAGAAATCACTCAATCACTCAATAACTCAATAACTTTCAGCTGTCCTGTGCAAGCACCTGCCCCCTGCAGAACACAACCACTGTGAGTGTGACTCTTCTCTGGAAGAGCAGGGCTGGAGGTCAATGTGCTTCTTTTGGGCTCTGGGGTTTGCTGGCTGGGTGCCACTGCTGGCTGAGCCTTGTGGGTGTGCTCAGCCATGTGGGGACCTTCCCTCAGCCTCACAAGAACTGTGCTCCTGGAAATCCCAGACTAACAGAGTCATTCCTCAAGGCCTTTCAGGTGAGATTTCCAGGCAGGGAAATCAAGGGTGGAAAAAGGAATGTACAACAGCATTTCTTAGGCTGTGTGTTATTCCTCCCCAGCAGTTCTTGACAAATTCTGCAAAATTACTTCATAAAACCTTTCCCTGAGGTGAGAGTATTCTTGCACCCTGGAGAAGCAGAAAGCTCTGCAAGAGCTCAGCCAGTATTTCAAACCTGATTGAGTACTAACAGAAATATTTAAGGGATATGAACCCCCCCCCATTCTTTAGGGCTTTCATCCCATGTCCAGCAAAGATTCCATCAGGGATCTTACACCTGAACAATCCTTATGATTGCACATTTAGATCTTCCATGGTTCCTCGGGGAGATAAGGAGAGATAATAGCCCCCATCCCATGAAGTAACTGGTAGGCCTCTCAAACCTCTGTCTCACCACCTCTGTGATGCTGGGTCACAAATCCTTTTGTTGAAGGCCTGCAGAAGAACGGACGTGCTGGGACCTGTTAACACCACATTGACAGGATTATTAGTATTACTCCCATTAACACCGCTACTGCGACTAATATGCTAATGAGTCATATCATTAATAGATTAAGAATGAATTATGTACTGAGGTAATGCATGTTGCCCTTTGATTTTGAGTGAAGGTCATTTGCAAATGCCATGCATGCCTTGCTATGGAGATGTATTTCCTTAGGAACTCAGGAACTCCAGAGCTAGAGAAACATTTGGCATTGCTCCTGTTTTCCTAATAATTTTCCACAGAATTGCTGTTTGTAAAATGGTGCTGCTCATTTTGCTCTTGTTTTTGTTAATGAAATAAGAGAGAACCCAATTCTGTATTTTTTGAGGCCCACATTTTCCTATTAGTTTTGAAAGGAACCAGGAAGAAAATTAAAAATACAGGGCCAGTCCTCAAATATGCTCTTAGAGGTAATGGGTGAGGGACAGCAGATCATTCCTCTTTCTGACTCCTGCAATTCCAGAGAAAATTGCCAGAGAAGCTCCTTTAGCACAATAATATCCATAGTGTACCCCCTGTGGCCTGGACAACACACGTTTCATGTGCAGGAATATTCCTCAGAGTCATCACAATGATATTTGATTTCCATTTGCCAGTTTGAAATTTGATGCTGCAATTAAATTTTTGGAGGAACTGTGTTCCCTTCTAGGGGAAATTCTTGAGAAGGAAGGAATTCGGAAGGAAGGAAAGAAGGAAGGAATTCGGAAGGAAGGAAGGAATTCGGAAGGAATTCGGAAGGAAGGAAGGAATTCGGAAGGAAGGAAGGAAGGAAGGAAGGAAGGAAGGAAGGAAGGAAGGAAGGAAGGAAGGAAGGAAGGAAGGAAGGAAAAGGAAGGAAGGAAGGAAGGAAAAGGAAGGAAGGAAGGAAAAGGAAGGAAGGAAGGAAGGAAAAGGAAGGAAGGAATTCGGAAGGAATTCGGAATTCGGAAGGAAGGAAGGAAGGAAGGAAGGAAGGAAGGAAGGAAGGAAGGAAGGAATTAGGAAGGAATTCGGAAGGAAGGAAGGAATTCGGAAGGAAGGAAGGAAGGAAGGAAGGAAGGAAGGAAGGAAGGAAGGAAGGAAGGAAGGAAGGAAGGAAGGAAGGAAGGAAGGAAGGAAGGAAGGAATTCGGAAGGAAGGAATTCGGAAGGAAGGAAGGAAGGAAGGAAGGAAGGAAGGAAGGAAGGAAGGAAGGAAGGAAGGAAGGAAGGAATTTGGAAGGAAGGAAGGAAGGAATTCGGAAAAGAAAGGAAGAAAGGAAGAAAGGAAAAGAAAGGAAGAAAGAGGAGGGGGGGGAGGGGGAAGAAAAAAGGAAAAGAGCGAGAATGATAGAGGTTGTGATAGTATTATGTTACCGATTGGATAAACTGACAAAACAGCCCACTGTGACTCGGGGAGTTTAATTTTGTACATTTTGGCAACTTCTTAAAGCAGCAAATGAGAGCAGTGCTGTCAACAGGGCTTTTGATATTCCTCGGTGTTTATACTAGAGATGAAAGTGTATTCTGAATGAGGGTGGAAGGCAGCAGGCCAGATCCTGACTCTGGTGACAAGAGGTGATAAACACCGCGGATCTGCCCCCTGTAACAGCGGGGAGGAAACACTTCTCCTGTTGCTCAGGATGCCGTGGGATTTCCAGCTTTTTCCATTCTGCCTGGAATACGCAGGATCTGTAAAGGGGTTTTTCTCTGTTTTTCTGGATTACTGCAATAAACCAGTGGATAGCCAAGTCTCTTGTCTGGCACATGGAGTCCCAGGGTCATGTTCCTGCTCTTTCTGGGTCACTGTTCTGCAGAACTGGTCTTGCTGTTACCAGCAAATATTGTATGACTTATAACCAGTGTGAAGTGACTCCTACAGGAAAGCAGTATCCAAGAATGGCCTCTTGCCTGGGGGTTAAGATATCCCTGTTGGATTCAGGAGATCCAAGTTCAACTCCCTGATCTGTATCAGGCCTTCAAAAGTGCATCTTCTGGCAGTTGAAATAGTTGGCTGCTCTGGCCGGGTTTGTTTTGACCAGAAGATTCCTCCTGGCCCAGAGAAACCTTTTCCCAGTGGAATTTTTGCTAAGCTAATGTGTGTAAATAACCAGAAAAACATGTTGGGGGTGACAACAAGCTATCAAAACCAATTCTCTGAACAAATAAGGGTTAAACATGTTTGCCAGCGAATCAAATCAGTCTCGGTGCCATTGTGTTCTTTTGCTGAGATTTAATAGAAAGAGCTATAAATTGTGGTTCTGATTAGCCAGCAAGAAAGGTATCTGTCAGGCAAGTTCTGCCGCCCTTACTCATGTGCAGGATTTCATTTCACTGGTTGTCTCAACTGTTTTGCTGGACCATCCCTGTCAGGCTGCTCTGCCCTGCTCCTCTCCGCCTCCAGCAGTGCTATTAAGGGAAGGAGGGAGTTGTGAATTCCTGCAGTCTTTGGTGAGGTACAACTTCCTTCCTTGCTCACAGCTAATGAGAAAGGCTTCACCTCTTCTCCAGACCTTCTGGCCTGTTTATTTATAGAGGCCAGTATCCAGACACTATGGGGAATGCTGCAAACCAGACTCGGACCTGGGATGTAGCTGGTCCAGCTCAGCTGCACAGTAGAGTTTTTGTTGGGTGGAGGCATCTTAGTGTCCTGCTTGGGACATAATATCTCACCTCTAAATAAATGCTCTGCCCTGCAGGGTAAGGTGATTCTCAACAGGAGTGAAGCTGGTGGAACCAGGCTTATAAAAATATCTGAGCAGGGGAAGAAAATAACTGCTGTTTTCCAAGAAGATGCATTTTTCTATTTTAATTTTTTAAGGCTGTGATAAAATTAATGTTGTCTATTATGTAAAGCTGAAGCGTTGACCAGAACTTCCCTTGTGGTCAAGCTCTTTTTTTATTGATTGATTTTAAGTCCTCTAAATTTGTCAGACTCACAAATGCATAGTGACTTCAGTTATAAGAGAATGTTTGTATCTTTAAGGAAAAATACAGCGACCCCTCCTCCCCCTTGCCCTTCTCAACCTTGCAAGGAAACCAGCACTTGACCAGAATATTTTTTCTCCCTCAGCAGAAAATGCTGATTAAATACTCAGAAAAAAATAGGAATTAAAACCCCCAGACTCCCAAATCTCAAAAATCTTTAATGGAAAACTGCTGATTATAGAATAGTTGCATAGTTTTGGCTGAGATTGCATGTTGGCATTTTTTTGGTAGAAGCTCAAAACTCTAAGAGAAATGTCTTGAAAAAATCACTTTTCTATTGATAAAAAGAGATCTTTTTTCAAACATTTCTTTGCAAGTTGTTCTGCTGTTGAGCTGGTTGAGCAAAGCCAGGCCACATGGCTGTGTGGCTGAAAGGCACTCGAGGGACTTTCCATGCTCCTTTTTTCTTCCTGAGCCACGATTGTTTCAGTTGAGCTTTTTTGGTCATTCTTCACACCAGAACAGACACCGGGATTTGGGCTGGGATCATCTGAGTGGTCAAGTTCAGTCTTGTCACACTGCAGTGCTGCTGTCAGCCCCTCAGGGTCTGGCACCGAGAGCTCTCTGCATTTTTGGGGCACATCTTTGCCTAGCTGGTTTTACTGGGGTAAAAATTCCTGCTCTTATTAATCCCCACTGGCATACACTGCTTTCCTGCTGACTCGAGTTTGTTCCAAAAGCAATGCACAAGTGTTGTGTGAGGAGGTACAAAACATGAAATGACCAGGGCAGATGACCAGGTTATGGGAAATTGGTGACAAGAACAACAGAGCTCAGCTGAACTCTGGGTAGTGAGATCACAAAGGACTCACTCCTTGAAGAACACAGAATTACTCATCTTCCTCCAAAATCCATGCCTGCTCATGTAGCTGGCTTTTAAATGTAGAAATGTATGGAATCTGGATACATGAAGGGACTTCAGGGAGGAGAAAAACAAGCAATATGAACATGGAAGAGCTTTGCAAATCCATGTAAACCCTGCATTGTTTCTTTTGTTCCTGGAGATGCTGGCTGCTTCTCTAGTGCATTCCATGGCCCCCAGGGTTTTCTGTGTTAAGTCTGATCCCTCTCCCCCTTGACTGGGTCTTGCTTCTGGCTGAAGATTGAGAGAACAGATGGATATTGGCAATCTGCAAGAGAAAAGGTGGAGCCGTGTTTTGATGTCATTTGAGTTCATTGACACCATTTAGGATGTGGACTTCTCTGCTTTTTTTTCCCTCAAGGAAGAGAGATACAGAGAAATTACAGGAGCTCTGGTGTGTGATTGCACTGTCAGTCAGCAGCAGAATCAGCCATGTAGGTTGCCTGTGGGGGTATTTCCTCATGTTGGCTCAGTTTGGCTGTTGTTGAAGTCAGTTTTTCCAGTGATCTCTATTATGGGAGCTGAAGTTGGCCATTCCTCATCCACATCCCAGTTGGCGAGGGGCCCTTATGCTGGCCAGGAGTGCAGCTCCAGAGCAAACCAGATGCTCTCAAGGTAGTTTTCAGTGGCATTACGGGAAACAGGTAACAGAAGGGAATGAGATTTCTTTCCACAGACCTTTGTTTTAAAGGGTATTTTGGGGTGCAGGTTCACCTCTCCTTGGGTCTCTTGCCAGCAGGTGGGAACTTTTCAAGTTGTCCCTTTTCTGAGAAGGGCTGAATCGTCCGCCCTAAAGCATCCCTTCATGCAATTAAAACCAGCAGTACTGCTTCTCCAACACTGGGGCCTCCGATACTGGGAGGGGAAGCGGTGGCTCTTCTTTGAAGTCCCACCTACGTGAACATCAGTGGCAGGACTTCAAAGGGAAGCTGCTATTTCCTGTTGGAGCTCAGCCCTGGTGCTCAGCACTGCTAACAAAGCAGTCAGACTGGTTGCAAAGGCACTGATCCAGCAGAGAACTTAAGCACATGCTTAAGTCCCTCAGGACTTATCCACATGGTCTGCTGGGTTGGGACTCACCTCCACTGGAGACTGGACTGATGGTCAGGGTAGTGTCTCACAGGTCAGATTTGCAAGGGGACAAGTGAGGTTACAGAGCCTGTCCCAAATGGCTGGAGGTGCCGCAAAGCTGGGCTCGCCATTCGTTACCTTGGGGCAGCTGGGCAGCAGCAGGAGGGGGAAACACCACAGGCCATACTATGGAACTTAGCAAACAACCTGGAGACAGACAACAGGCCGCAGTGACTATCAGCAAATGCTTGTAAATCACCGATTCAGAGCTAGTCTAAACCAGCATTGCTGAGTTCAGGTGAGAATCCAGCCCAATAAATAGAGTTGTAGGAAATGCTAAAGGTGCAATCATGCGGCCCCACGTTTTGCTGGGTAATATTTTATTTTCCTGCTAGTTCCTCTGCTGTCCGTGGAGCTGCTTGCAGGCTAACAGATGGCAGCATGGAGATGTAATTTTCTAACAAGCATTATTTAGATAATTCATGTAATTTGTACCAACTTATTCCCTCAGTTTTTGTCCTGAGGCTACAGACAGACCTTGTGGCCGTGATCTGCAGCTGATGCACAGGTCCCACACTGCTCGTGCCCTGTTCCCAGCATCACATCATCCCCTCTTTAGAAGTGCAGCATAAGAGCTTTTTCCTCATCACAACCTACACGGAGCCTCATGCTTGCCTCATGTGTAGCAATTAAAAGATGTCTGGGAGATGTTTCGTGCTGGGAGCATGGATAGAAGCTTACAATTGGAAAGGCTGCTCTTCTTTGTGGAACAGATGTATTGGATTGAACACAGTAGGGTGTGGGAATAAACAGGTCACGAAGCCTGAGAAACCCCAATAGGTTCCAGGTCCTGCTCCCTGAGGTTCTCCTGTTCCTAGGGTAGCACAGCCTGCCAAACCCGATCGTAGGCTGCAGTTTTCCTCCACCTTGCTCTTCTCCCTATAGGGGAACTCATTGCCTAGTTGTTAATCCCCCATCCCAAGTGAGTGAATCGAGAACACTGCATTTCCTGGCAATTATCCTCTGAGACAAACTAGAAACATCTTCATTTGGATTATGAAAATATCTGTGCCACCGGCTTGGGATGTCATCAGCAGATGTCTGCCCATTCATCCATGTTCCCAGAAGGAACTTCTCCTGTGTCCTCCCAGAGTGGATGTGTGCTGTGTAGTTAGTGCTGACTGAAGCAGCAAGGCTCAGCTCTGTGCTGACCTGCTCAGTGACGTGCCCACAGTCCTGTGGCACTGCCCAGAGAAGGTAAGGCCCCCCTGGTTCAGGTGCAGGATGCCACTAATGTTAGCCAGTGCCAATGTTACTGCATGATACCGCCTTGGCATGCTCCTCGTGGGATAAGGTTGGGGTCTCCACTGTGATTTTGCGCGGAGGTCTGGCTTGGAAGTACCCAAACACAGGGAGTTGATGTGCCCTCCTTTGGATGGGCGGTTGGATGGGGCAGTGCTTGGTTCTGCTCACACCTGAGTGCTCTACAAGGGGCTTTGTTCCTGAAACTGAGTCTGGTCACTTCACCTAAGAGTGAAGCTGGTGACCTCAGAGACTTATAAAAGTTAAACCCCAACTTTCCTGCACCTGGAAAATCCACAAGAAGCAGCTGCTGTGATTTCTTGGGAAGGAAGCTTTGTGTTGTGACTGAGACATGGGACTTGAGCAAAGAAACTGTTTTGGAGCTGACACAGGTGTCTCAGGTGGCCTTGCAAAGTTCACTTGGTCTCTTTTTCCTTTGGTCTCCCACCTGTAAATTAGGCTAGTAACCCCTTGCCCATGTGGCTGTTAGCCAGCAGTTCTTCAGGTAAGGGTGCATCTCATTGCATGTTGTATAGGTAATAGATTTGCTCTTGAGCAGGATTTGCCTCCAAAATGAAGAAATAATAACCAATTGAGACAGGATGGCTTTTTGGAAGGATTTCTTGCAAAGGCTCCTTGGATTCAAAGAAGGTGCATTTTTTTAATCTTCTTCATTTGTGTGGTTTCTACCCATGAGTTAGTACTAAAAGGGTTTTATCCGATTCAGGGTGTACATGCAAATATTTCTATTTGAATAATACTGGAGAATAAATTTAGAAATGTTTGAAGAGGGTATGAATGCCTCAATCTGCTAGGTGGAAAAATTACTACTTCTTGTGGGTAACCCAACCTGTTTAAGTTGCTAAAAACATACCTGACTTAAAAAAAAAAAGAGAGAGAAGGAATAGCTGAAAAGAGAGCTTTTTTAAAAAACAACTCTCTTCAGATTGCTAGTTTAATATTTCAGTATGCAACAGTATTTTCATAACTGCAGCTTTTTTGGGTAGAGGTGGGGAAAATTAGAATATATTAAAGAACTCTGGAAACCACTTTCTATTTGTAAAACATGTTGTGTGTGTATCATAACACCTACAGTACTTGTAGCTCTGCCAGATTGTGCATTGACTGCCAGAATTCTCCTTGCTAAATGACATTACACTACTTTGTGGGCATTGAAAACAAATATTTTGAGGGGCGGGAGCATTCTCATCCATAAAACGTTCGTCGCGCTTGCAATATTCAGTCATAGCCTTTTATTTGAAGGCTGATGCGTTTTTCAGCTACCTGCCATGAGTGGAAGGATAGGTTTGAGGAATGTTTGCGTGCTCTCCAGCTGGTCTTTGGTGTGTATTTTTTGCAATCTAGCAGCCCCTAGGGGCTCTGGAGGAGATGAGGGCCTCAGAAGGCTGGGCATTCTATGGACATGTAGTAGAGGACAGTACTGCGAATGAAGAGTCCCATGGTTGTTTCCAGAAGCGCAGCCCCAGAGCAGCTCCTCTCACACGAGGTGGTGTTGGGAGGGATGGGAGATTGCCCAGATGGAACAGGGAGTGAGGTCTGGCCGGGTGCAGCCGTGGGGCACTGCAAGGGGCACTGCTGGCACAGTGCCTGTGCCTGGTGCTGGAAATGACAGCGATGGGAGAGCTGCACTGCTGGCTGGCAGCTGTCAGTGCTGCTGGACAGGTGATGCAGAGGCTGCAGGGAGATGCAGGGACACTGCTGATATCTAAACTGAGGTTCCCAGTCAACCCACAACTTGTGGGTTTTGAGGGTGATGCAGGGGTGCTTCCTTGCCAACATGAGAAGAACCCTGACACATGCCTCTTACAAAAATCTGCAGAAGAGAAGCAAGGGAGTAGAAAACTCAGTTAGGGGCTGCTGTGGTCTCCTTGGTTCAGCCACTGGAACAGCCTCCACTGGGCTTTTGGTGCTGCTCATGAAGCCAAGCTGCCTTAGACTGCTCTCACTTACTCCAGGGTTATGCCCCAGCCACAGCCTGGTGCATTCCTGTGCCAAAGCCCAAGAGGAGCAGGGAGCGTTGCCTAATGCCCTTCCGTGCCCTGGTGTCATCAGCACATTGCAAGCTGCACTTGCCAAGCTCCAAAGTGGAGACATTTGCTGACATTTTATATTGTGTTTCAGTGGCACTCCTGTGTTTGTTTGGCATAAAAGCCACGATTAAAATGCAAGCTAATTAGTAGCTACTTATTAATATCTCCTTGTTTTTTAATCATAATAGACAGATGCGATCAGTTTTCACAGGTATAAAGGAGTAGTGTCCTGCTAAAAACTCTAACATGCCTTAATCCACAACTGAGCAGTTTACTGTGACTGGATAGACCTGTTGGTTTTTCGAATTTGTTATTAGAGATGGATGATTAAAATGGAAAGGAAATGGAAAGACGTTTTAGAGCCAGTTAGGAAAAATCTTCAGGAATGGACTTTTCCTTCCCCCCCCCCTTCTAGAAATGACTTTATCTGGGATGGACAGAGCTGCTCCAGAGGCTTCAGGGCACATTAAACGGTAATAAGAAGGGCAATAAGAAGGGCATGGGGTGAGAAAAAGGTTCCTGCCGGGTTAAAGAGAGACACTTGATAGCTCATCTGGGAGCAGAGAGTCAGGTTTAATAATGTCCTTGCTAAACGCAGTTAATAATTGAGGTCAGGGCCCCGAGTGAGGGCAATAAGGGGATAGTCTCCCATGTGCGGAGTGATGGGGCAAGGACAAGCTGTTCAGAGCACACAAGCCATGCTGATTGCAGGCACACAGCAGAGCCAGCCTGGGTCGCCTGGGACCCTGATGGCAGCAGGTAGCTCACAAAGCACTGCTTTTTGTGTGTCTGTGTTTGTTTTTCTTTTTCAAATGCCTGATAATTGCATTGCTTGCAGGATAGGGGGGCAGCATGGAAGCGATCGTGCTGGCTTGGCACAGCTGAAATGTTCACTGATCAGCTCGAGAGAATCTGGGTAAGACAGCAGGCTTATCTTGCTCCATCTTGCTGCTGTGGTAACATATAGCTGGAATTAGGAACTAAAGGGCTATAAATGTTTCCCCCAGAAGGATCAGGTTTAGGTATCTGAGGGTCATTCTACATGCTGTACATCAGAGTCCCTTCCAGAGCCTAGGGCGGTCATCCTCAGAGCGCCCTGCTGAAGGCAGGATTACCTTGTCCTTGTTGGACAGGTGAGGAATCAAACTATCAAATACCTGAGAGACTTGGCTACAGCTGTGCAGGGAGTCCCTGCCAGAGCAGAGTCACTTCTCACTCTGAGCACTGGTGCTGGCCGCTTCCCTTAGGGCACAAACTTATTTCATGCTCTGCTCTCTTTTCATGGCCTGTATTTGTGGCTCTGATCCTGCCACAAGCTGCAGATGGAAGGATGTCCATTGGTTTTGGTGGGGCCATGGGCTGTGTGCTGCAAGCCTGGTGCTTTTTGCAACAGGATTTGAGCTGCAGCTTTCTGGGACGAGGCACGTGTCATTCCTGGCACAGCAGGGGAAAGCAAGCTCAGCCCATCACAGTTTCTTCCACCTCATGGCAAAGCTGGAGGGAGGATGGGAAAAAAGCCGCTCTCTGATTACAGCTCATGTATGTGCTTTGGCAGAGAGAACACAGTGTAATTGTGGGCCAGAATTTTGCCATTAAGTGGTAAATCCTTGAAAACTGTAATTCTGCAGACTTCAGGTGAGGGAAAAGCCTGTTTCCTAGTTTTGCTGTGTAGGGTTCAGCTCCAGACACTTGCCCAGTTTCTGTTGCAGCATGGCCCCACTGTGCACTTGATCAGCCAGAGCTTTCTTGCCATTCCCATTACACAGGAGGGGGACACTACCTCTGCCTAGTCAGAAAGGCTGGGAAAAGCCCTTTTCTGAGTCAATATGTTGCCCAGCACAGCATTCAGACGTTGCTTAGCACAGGCAGGGTCCTGTGACCTGCAGGGACTGCTGTGCCAGCAATTAATAATAAATCACAAATATCATACATGTTCTCTGACAGACCCTTCCTTCCTTCCACAGGCTTGTACTCCAGGCATGGGGTAAGAAAAACAAAAAAGGAAAGGAACAGCTTACTAAATGGCCAGATTGCATTAGTTTGGCAGTCCTTGCTTAAAAAAGACCTGGTAGCACATGAAAAATTAATCAGTATGTGAAGGATTGGAACATAAGCACAAGATCTCATAGCCTGATGAAGGACTGAAAATACTGCATGAATAAGTCATTCATAGCTTATCATCCCAGTAATCATTTCCTCAGTGATAACAACTTTTTAGAAAGCATTAAACTGAACATGGCATGGACTTAAAATTTAAGATAAATCCGGGTGACATTTTGGCTGCCTGTGAGGTTGAGTGGCAGAGGGGGGATGGCAGGAACCCAGCCTTTTCTGTGAGCTCTTTGTGCAGGGACACGTGCTGGGCAAGCCCCCAGGGGCAGCAGCGCCCAAGGGGCATCTTTTAAGGGATGCAGCTTTATACAATTCCTCTTGCATCTAAATGCTGCACTCACCCTGTGTCACTACAATACTTGACATAGCTTGTTGCCAGCTGGACCTTCCCTGTCCCTGCTCCCGAGCATGGGTCCTAATTCCAAAAAATAGTATGTGGTCTGCAGAAAAATATTATACTGCGAGGCATAAGTTAATCTTAATTGCTGCGTTTCCTCACTTTTTAGGCTTGGCTTTGTCACTGCCATAATGTTCTTTTAATGTTGTTATTGTTTCTTACAGACATGAAGTGTTTTACAAATGATGGATGGCCAAGTCTCTCTGATGTTTGGTTGCAGCAGCTCAGTTCTGTGTGCTGCTAAAACGTCAGCCAAAAGAGACATTAGGGGTCTGTGTGTGCAAGTAAGATGGATTTGGGGTTTCTGATCCTCTGGTTGGGTGTTGTCTGTCCTCACAGACATTACTGGCCCAGATTATGCTGCTGTAGCCCAGCTATGACTCCGACATTACTCTGCTGTTCCCAGGGGAGAATCCATCCCTGCTAGTGGTGGCGGGTGCTCCCCAAATCACAGAGTCCCAATTGTCCTCACTGTGCGATTCATTTGCCACATGTTTAAAAATGAATGTAGCTATGTGAATAAGAGGAAAAGTTCAGGCAGAGGAATAATTTATAATTCCCAATAATATTGCTTCTAGCTACTGCTCTATAGTGCCAGTTCCTGCCCACTGTGGTTTAGGCAGCTAACAGCTATAAAAGTTTGTTGACCTGAGAGGCTTAGTATCAACCATAGGTACAGTCAAAGTCAATATGGAGGCTGAAAATCCAGTGCTAATAGAAAAATAGAAGTCAATATTTAGGATGTGAGTCAGGAACTTAAAATAGGAAAGTGAAACAGATGAGGGCTGTAGCTGCAAGAGTGCTGGGGGTGAAATGTTTAGATCCAAGGACCACTGCTGATTACTATCTTCTTCTCTAACAAGGTTGCTTATTCTGCTTCCAAAATTCATTTCCAGTGGCCAGGCCACCTCCCTGACCTATATTCCTCAGACTGCCATTACGTCAGAGCCTGCCTATTTGGGGCTATAAGTGAAATCCTCTGTCTTCCAGGTGAAATCCACAGGTAATTATATGTGGGGCAAATACGGGCTGGGGCATGGAGAGGCCAGGAGAAGAGTTTGGCTTAGCTCTGTTTATACTGGAAAATCCCCTTTCTAAGGCTGTACTGTTAAGTCTTGGAGGGGAGGGGGCACAGGGAACTCCCCCCCTGCGAGACGGTAGCTGCCAGGAACAGGGATTTCACAGTGCAGCTCTTCCAGGGAAGCATCAGGCGGAAAAGTAACCAGCCCTAAGTGGGGGTTTTCACATTGGAGAGGGGCACGAGGCACTGAGAGCTCTTACCCACAAATGAAAATGCTGTGGCCTTATTTACACGGTGAGGGACGGGGAGCAATGCCCGAGCACACCGGTGATGAATTTATGTGCCCTGCAGTGAGGCGGTATTTTAATTTATACATCCTTTCCACGGTTTGGTTGCAGTGGACCAGATCTCCTACAGATGTGAATCTGTCCAGCCCCATTAGGGTCAGTAGAGCCTCTTTATTCCAGCTAGGGACCGCATCCACATCTCCTGGTTTTTAAAGAAATTGCCATCTTCCAGGTTCTCCCATTGCACTTCCTTTTCAGAGAGAGCCTTGGTAGCCAAGAAGGTGTCCCTGGATTCACAGTGACATTATTTTGCTACTGTAAGAGGACCCCATCATGTCCTCCTCTGACACATGCGATGACATGCCTTTGTTTTGGCTTTGATGTCACAACATTGTTTTCACAGACTTGGCCTGATCTTGTTGTGACAAGGTCAAGTCCCATTCAATTCAAGAGGAAAGTATAAATATGAGGGTGAAAACCCTGGTATTAATTAAGCTCTGAGCAGTAACTTCAGGCGGATGCTGCTGCCTCTATTTCTTGCATGTACAGTGCTCCAGCCAACACAACTGGATCATGGGGCAATCCTAGCTTTGGTTTAAAAAAAGCTACACACTCTAAAAAATTATTGCTGGACAGCAGAGAACAAGGTTCCAAATCTGAGCTGTTCTCCAAAGTAACACCAGAAGTAGCAGGGAGGTCAACCTGACGAATTTTGTCATGGTACCACAGGGTTGACTGGCAAAGGCTGCAATTGCACCTATTTTCCTGTGAAAAGTGAAGTTTGTTTCCACTGAACTATCTGAGATATCTATATAAATTTGAGCTTTTTAGTTTTACATCCAAACATTCAAAACATCCAAGTATTTAAGCTGAAACAGTTTGATTGTAAAAGAGTTCCTGTTTCATGCTGCCCCATCTGAGTATTGTGAACTGCACCAGGTTTTAATTTAATATAATTGCAGATGTCTATAATTTGCAAGTATTATTGTAATATCAATAATGTTTGTTATTTTTTCTGACCAAGTGCTCAGGCAATATGGCATGTCAGCACATCCTAAAATGTATAAACTGGGTTATGCAATGCCTGGTAGCTATTTAACTGAGTATTTCAGGTGCAGAAACTGAGGCCCATTGCACAGAATGATTTGCCCTTTGTTCTTAATGCAACATGTTATGGACTCAATATGTAACTGGATCTCAGCCTGATGGGATGTTTCCCTGAAGTGGGAGAAGTCCAGCCACCTCAGATTCCCCTTTATTGCAGCCTTACTTTTGCTAAGGAAGAAACAAACAGATTTCTGTTCATCTCACCTCAGGGACCAATGTTAAAATGGATATGGCACCTTTCAGCCCAGCTTTTTCATCTGGAGAGTTCTCAGAGGTAAGTATCCATACAGATACATTATCTGGACCTAAGGGTATGTGTAGGGGGTTCTCTCAAGGCTGGCAGAAATTCAGGGTTTCTGATTCTCCAAAAACCTAAAGAAACTTCCTTTCTTTTTTAACTTCAGGTAAAGCAGCAGCTCTTGGATTTGGCAGCTGCTCAGTTTCCCATCTGTAGCAATTCCACTGAGGCTGTACTTCAGAGCCTTTCTGCCTCTGAGGGAAAGGTTAATGCCATCCTGGTGCCCTGACTGCCCTTGGCTCCTTGCTCCGTCCCTGCACAGCAGTGGCACAGACTTTCACCAGCATTGCCACTGGGGATTTTGTAGCTGCACTACGGGCTGGGTGATGGGAACTCTCTGCTGGTCCCAGCACACTGGAGCTGCAGGGAACTTCCACTCTTTCCCTGCTGCAGCACAGGGCAGAGGATGCCCACTTTGGGGTCACACACATCATCTGCTGCTTCCAGGTATTACAGCAACACAGGCAGGGCTCTCTCCAAATCTTTGTTTTGTCTTCGGTAGGGCGTAAGTCAATCAGATGCAGGATATTTCAAATGAAACTTTTTCGAGGCTCCTTGAACCATTGTGTCTGATGGAACTTTGTTTCCATGGAGAGCCTTTTGACTGGGAGCAGTTTTCATCATCAGACCTCTGGGGTAGGCCCATGATTTCAGAACAGACGAGCCATGAGCCAGTTATAAACAAAACAGCAAACAAGGTTTTGTTTGCAGACCGTTGTACAAAGCTCTGGGTATGGGTCAAAGGCTTTGAAGATTTTGTTTTAAATATAGTTTTTTCAAACGTTCTTGTTACAACATATAGACTTCCTATCATCTGGACACAAGTTCAGCAGTACAGATTTTAGAGGGACAGAATGTCCTAAACTGACCTAAAATTGTTTTACTCTGCATAAACATGTCATGATTTTTAAAGAACTTAGGCTCTTTCATGGACAGAAACTTGGAATGTCTTCCCTCAGACAGTACAAAGATTTCCTTTGTGAGCTCTGATGAGTCAGGAAATATTGGATCTTAGACTTATCACTCTTGCAAGACTGAACATTGCATATTCTATAGCTCAGGAGGTTGTAATTTTGCAGAGGTGTTATCCATTGAGGAACAAAACTTGAATCACTGTCACCCAGGCTTATGTCTGAAGAGAGAAGATCCCAAGGAAGAATACTGACAAGTATTTCCTTACTCTGTTTGCCAAAAAGAGGATGAAAAATATCTTGTCAAGTGGGCATGAAGAACTTTGCAAGGCTGGTCTAAAAAGGAGTTGCAAGTCCAAGCAACCTCCCCTTTATTGAATCCATGACTGTTCAGAGTAGAAGAAGAAACCTTCTTCCCTGTCACCCCAACACAAAAAACCGAGTCCCTGGACGTGTTAGAACACCAGCTCTATTTCCCAGACCCTTCTACAGAACTGATCACAAATAAAGAGAAGAGAAAAAGTTAGAAAGTAAAATAAAATATCTCTAAGAAGCTATTTGGCACATGAAATAACAATGTAAGTGAGAGGACTAGAGCCCTCCACACCCTTGCAGGTGCCCTGGGAAAAGCTGGAGCAAACAAACCGCCGGTTCCTGGGCCAAGCTGCTGCAGGTACATTTGACCCTCTTGCCCAAGCTGTATTTCATTAGTGTATCTCAAGGAGGACAGGCTGTTAAATGATTCAAGCTGGATAAGATTTGCTGCAATGGAAAACTTGTGTGCTTCTGTGCTCCTCTGGTTGAAAAACCTTTTGCAAAAATAGATTAGCAAGCCATCATTGCGAACTGGACTGTTAACCTAAGAGTAGCAAATACAATGGGGCTTGAAACGGCATTTTAATTTGTCATGCTGCTGAATAATTTATTGTACATCTCACCATATATTGAAATTAAAACCTGAAGTATGACATACAGTAAATAATTCAGACAGGCTCTTTCATCGAGTGTGAGCTAGGTTATTGATACTTCATTTTAGTGAGACAGACTCGCTGTCATGAGCATCATCAGCATCCATGTCAGCTCCTGCTGGGCTCTCTAATTTTGCTTGTGTTGGTACTAGTGAAAAATTTAGGGCTACAAAGGCAGTCAGAGGGCTTGGCAGAGCTGGGGTTGTTCAGCTGGTTGCAGCCTTTCAATATTTAAAGGGGGCTTACAAGAAAGATGGGGACAGATTTTTTAGTAGGGCCCATTGTGATAAGGCAAGGGGTAGTGGTTTTAAACTAAAGGAGAGTAGATTTAGACTAGATACAATGAAGAAATTTTTTATAATGAGGGGCTGAAACACTGGCACAAGTTGCCCAGAGAGGTGGTAGATGCTCCTTCCCCAGACACATTCAAGGTCAGGTTGGCTGGGGCTCTGAGAAACTTGATCCACTTGAAGATGTCCCTGCCTGTTGCAGGGGGGTTGGACTAGAAGACCTTCAAAGGTCCCTTCCAACCCAAATTATGCTGTGGTTCTGTGAAATCCTCCTTTAGGCAGTCCACGAACTCCCTGTGTACTCCTTCAGTTCTCCTAACAAAATGACAGCAAGGAAAACTTCCTCAAGCCAGAGAAGCAAGGACAAATGACCTGATCTGAGCATGTAGCCTCACAAATACTTCAGGAGCGGCCACACAACCTTAAGCAGAAGGTTGCAAGCATTGATGAAATCCTGCTCACTTCCAGTAGGTATCTAAGATGTGTGTGCAGTGCACGGGGCAGAAGCCAGGGCAGCAGTGGTGTGGTGTTGGCAGGTTGGTGGCACGTGCTTGCACATTGGCAAACACAAATAGATGGTTGCAGCACAACTGTTTGTGTTATTTGAGATTGAAATCTTAACAGCTAATTAGTATCTCATTAGGGTTCTATTTACATAGCTAATGAAGGTAATTTATGAGGAAAGAAAATATTTGAGACTCTCCAGCACAGTCAATTGACTTGAACTTCGGTGGCGTGGCGCAGACAGCCAACTGCATTTAGAGCCTTTTCTTTTCCTGGACAAAAGGGACAACAAAAAGACATTAATCCATGGGAAAGTGTGACTTAAACCTCCCTGTGACTCAATTCCCACTAATCAAGGGCAATGGGTTCTCCATTCTCCCAGCACTATTTAGGGTACTGATTTCTTCTAAGCAGACAACATGGTTTGCCTTTGTTTGTTTGTTTGTTTGTTTCAATCTCAAAAAAAGAAGGGGGGTCATCAGACATGTTCAAAATATGTGCACTGGTGCTGTTCAGCCCATTTCAGAGGAGGTCTCTGTGTGTTATTGTAGGTAACCCAGAGTTTACTGCAGAGCAGTAGGAATTTGTCATTCCCAAGTTCAGGGAAATATTTGCTGAATGAGTTGCTCTAGTGAAAAATGGTTTTTAAAGAAGTCAAAGTGTCCAGAGCAGTGCTTTGGGTGGCTGTGCTTACCTGCCTTGGCACTCCAGTGCTCCTCTGCTTTCTTGGGAGAACTGCTTAGGGGGAAAGACAATCTTTTATAAGTAAGAGAGGGGAGACACTTGTTTCTCATCAAACCCAGATATTGATGTTTCCTGCCTGCTAAACCTTTCGTTCTTGAACCATTTTTAAGGAAAAATATTTGCAAAGTTAGGAGAAAGTCTAAAGCTAGAGGCCATGTGGGGATCATGAGAGACTGTCTTTAGGGAAAAGATCCTGATGTTTTGTCATGTTCAATCAGGGACAAGTCACAGAAGTGCCAAGATACTGTAACAACTGTTTTTAGGAAGGGATGGGTCTTCAGCTGGGTTGAGTGCTCACAGTTTCAGCTGAGATTTACAAATTCAC